>NC_056730.1:155235832-155268332 GCF_019279795.1 Protopterus annectens | reverse complement strand
TTTTTAAAAAACATTTGATGTTAATTGAGTCATTTAGACCGGGGGGTTTGTCTGATTTCAATCTTATTTGCCACAGAGTCTCCCTCTGTTCGACAAAATTTTTGAAATCACCCCCCCTCAAGTCTGATTGACAAACTTCTAGTACTGAGAAAAGGAATTTTTTAAAATTGTGACAAACTAGAGAATGTTTAAATAAAGCGTTATTTGTGTCCTTACTTTTAATACTGTACAGATGTTCACGTATTCTAGTTTTTAAACATCTGGTTGTCATTCCTATATAGAATGAGGTGCAACTACTACAAAAACTGATATATATAACACCTTTGGTATTACAGTTAACATACTGTGGTACCTCAATAGTTCTATCCATGGTGTCTATCACTATATAGGGGCCTTGCAGAATGAACCTGCACATATTACATCCGAGGCAAGGAAACATACCCTTCATTTGTGTGGTGCTGATTTCTACAGCTTTACTATGGCCATTGCTTTCTAAAGCTCTCTTGATGTTATAAGTGTTCCTCAAAACAAAATTGGGCTGTTCCCCAACTATTTGACTAATGTCTAGGTTCCCCTGTAGAATTCTCCAGTTTTTTCTCAAAACTTGTTTAATATGTTCACTGTCTATAGTCATATCCAAAGAACAGACTACTTTTTTACTTGCTACATCATTTAATGTTCCTGAAGTAGAAAAACTATCTTTGTTGTTTAATATAGCCTGATAGTGAGTACTACGTTTTTCCAACACTTCTTTTTTTATGTTTTCCAAAAGCAAGGTGTTATATCCCCTATTGATGAACATTTCGGTAATGAAATCCATTTCCTCATAAAAGTCACTGTCTTTTGTAGTCATTCGACTTGCTCTTATGAATTGTCCTTTTGGTATATTCTTTATAGTATGGGTTGGATGTCCACTTTTGAAATGCAAGTAACTATTAGTGAATGTTTCTTTTCTAAAGATGCCACTATGAAATCTTGATTCTGACAAATCCCACCAAAAGAGAATATCTAAAAAGTTTATTTTCAAACCTGTTTCTCCCTTAGTAAATTTTAAAAATTCAACTGTGTTGTTAATAGCTTTAAGAAATTGAAGAACTGTATCATTGTTTCCTTTGATAATAAATACCAAATCGTCCACAAATCTGTAATATAATAAAATGTTAAAGATGTTTTTTATGGGTTTAAGAAATTCTTCTTCCCACCATGACATTACGAGATTGGCATACGAAGGAGCAGCTGGTGACCCCATGGCCACCCCTCTTCTTTGTCTGTAATAAGTGTCACCAAAAATAAAATAATTGTGGTGTAATAAAATATCCAGAAACCTACAAATAGTAGAAATCTGTCCGGTTTCGTGTTTTTTGTTTTTACTTAAGAACTGTCGTATAGCTTCAACCCCTTCCTCATGGGGGATGCATGTGTATAAAGAAACCACATCCAAACTGAAAATAATGTGTTGAGTGGGATCAAATATATTGCTCTCATTAAATTCTTTAAGTTTTTCTAAAAAATGCCAAGAATCCTTAATGAATGATTCTTGTTGTGAAACCAATGGTCCTAAAGTGGCATCTATAACTAAAGAAATTCCCTCTGTAACTGAATGAGGTGATGAGACGATAGGTCTAAAAGGGGGATCCATTGAATTTTTGTGTATCTTCGGTATTCCGAAGAAAGTCCCTATTCGGGGATTATGGATCACACAAAATTCGTACACTTCCAAATTTATCTCACTAGACATGAGGGCGTCGTATAAAAGTGAATGAATGGTTTTAAATTTCTTATTTATCTCATAAAGTGGAACTACCTCATATTCGTCAATATTATTTAATATTTCAAACATTTTCTGTTTGTATGACTCTTGTGTCATTATAACTAGGTTCCCACCTTTATCACTTCTCATAAATCTGATGGTGTCATTTTTCTTTCGCAACTCGTTAAATGCCTTTCTGTCTTTAAATGATAGATTGTGATTAACTTTAATGTTCTTATCTAAAGTGTTTTCTAATTCCTGTATACAGATGTCCTCAAACACTTTCATAGTGTGATTTAACTGTGGATTAAAAGTGGAGGGTTTGATAAGACTTTTTTCTGTCATGGGAATGTCGTGCATCAAATAATGTAAATTTAGTTTTCTCACATATTTCTTGACATCCACTATAGTTTTGCTATAGTCAGCTCTCTTAGTTGGCACAAAATTAAGGCCAAGTTTTAAAACATTTATTTCATGCTCATTAAAAACTGTATCAGTTAAATTAATAATTTCAAAGTCATTAGTTTGCAGATTTAAGTTTCGTCCGCTGAAGAACTTGATCCCAGGAATGTACGACTCCTGGTTGACATTGTCCTTTTTTCCAGGGGTGTTTTCTTCCCAAAAAAATTAGATGTTTTCAATGCTTTGGTAACAGAAGCTTTGTTAACACAGCCTGTTTTTCCTTTTGTAGTATTGTCTTCATTAGAGTCATTCAATAAAACGCTATCAACTGGTTCAGCCTCCACAGAATGGAGAGCTTTATCATTAGTAGCCAAATTCAAAGCCGTGTCCGTACTGTTGGTTTTGTTAAGACCGTTTATCGGTCCAATGGCATAACTAGTATTACAGCCAAGGCTTTTTGTCTTGGGGCCTTGCATTGCATGATAATTACGCATGTTGCCCCTTTCAGGCAATTGCCTTTTAAAGTTATTCTCTCTATGCCCTGGTACAAAATGATTGAAAGCAGATTTAGATTCATAAGCTGTAATGTCCCTTAATAACTTCGAATGTTTTCTGTTAATAACCTCCCCTGCGTACTTTTCTACGTCGTCACTCATTTTATCAAATAATTCCGCTTGTTTGTTTTTGTCAAGACATATAGTTTTAAGTTCACTTTCCAAGAAACAAATGTCTTCCTTTAAACATTTTATTTTTTCTAGATTGTTGTCAATCAGTAGTCTCAAAAAGGACTGCCCTGCTTCGTTAAAAAAATTAACTAATACTTGAAACATCGGGTCTCCGATAGAAACACCGTTGGGGCATTTGAAAAATCTCAACCCCTTCGGTGTTATACCAAGCTCTAGACATCGCTCAAAATAACAATTTTCTATAAAAATAGAGCGGTGTCTTTTCAACAAGTTACCCAACAGTTCAATTTTCTGGTTAAACACCTCGTTATTAATAGTGAGTACATACCCCGTTTGTCCACCAAAGGGATTGTCAAGACAGTCCAAAATAGGTCTTAAACCAGGTTCTTTCCGTTGTAATAATCCACGGTCGCCTTCTGTGTTGCCGCTAACTCTTGTTAGTTGATTTCCAGAATGAAAGTTGGTCGCGCTGGTGTCGACAACTGTATCCAGCTCATGGAAAGACCCCATTGGACTTGAGGCGTTCGCCGCATTTGCCGCTGAATGTGAATTAGGTTTAGAAGCGTTAGCTACTAAAAAGTTCAAGGAATTCTGGATGTTAATAAGAGTAGCAATAAGCAAATCTTGTGTGTTCGGTGGATCCGAACCTGGTGTGGGATGAATGGTGAGGTTTAAAAGCTGTTCGTCACCTTCCTCGGCCATCGGAGATTAGTGCGACAACCAAATAAATTCCAAAAAAAACCAGAACCATAAAAATACTGGTCGAAGAAGGAAACAGTCCGTGCAGCTCGCAGTTAGCAGAAATGAAATGCACAAACTAGAATACTGTGCACTGTGAATACAAAGTAAATACAATGGTAAAAAAACACTCAAAAAACAGCAGAATAGCGTAATAAACTTTACTCGATACACGCTTTCGTCAGAGACTTCTTCAGAATGCATTAAAAATCCACAGTCACTGTTTAAATAATCACATCAATGATTGACATCCAATCATTCAATAAATGTGAACATTTTCTTAAAAAGACATACTAATTAAAAAATTCCATTGCTATATTTTTATCAATGGATAGTTTGTTGTTTTTTAAAAAACATTTGATGTTAATTGAGTCATTTAGACTGGGGGTTTGTCTGATTTCAATCTTATTTGCCACAGAGTCTCCCTCTGTTCGACAAAATTTTTGAAATCACCCCCCCTCAAGTCTGATTGACAAACTTCTAGTACTGAGAAAAGGAATTTTTTAAAATTGTGACAAACTAGAGAATGTTTAAATAAAGCGTTATTTGTGTCCTTAATTTTAATACTATGAGATAAATAAGAAATTTAAAACCATTCATTCACTTTTATACGACGCCCTCATGTCTAGTGAGATAAATTTGGAAGTGTACGAATTTTGTGTGATCCACAATCCCCGAATAGGGACTTTCTTCGGAATACCGAAGATACACAAAAATTCAATTTAATGAGAGCAATATATTTGATCCCACTCAACACATTATTTTCAGTTTGGATGTGGTTTCTTTATACACATGCATCCCCCATGAGGAAGGGGTTGAAGCTATACGACAGTTCTTAAGTAAAAATAAAAAACACGAAACCGGACAGATTTCTACTTTTTGTAGGTTTCTGGATATTTTATTACACCACAATTATTTTATTTTTGGTGACACTTATTACAGACAAAGAAGAGGGGTGGCCATGGGGTCACCAGCTGCTCCTTCGTATGCCAATCTCGTAATGTCATGGTTAGAAGAAGAATTTCTTAAACCCATAAAAAACATCTTTAACATTTTATTATATTACAGATTTGTGGACGACTTGGTATTTATTATCAAAGGAAACAATGATACAGTTCTTCAATTTCTTAAAGCTATTAACAACACAGTTGAATTTTTAAAATTTACTAAGGGAGAAACAGGTTTGAAAATAAACTTTTTAGATATTCTCTTTTGGTGGGATTTGTCAGAATCAAGATTTCATAGTGGCATCTTTAGAAAAGAAACATTCACTAATAGTTACTTGCATTTCAAAAGTGGACATCCAACCCATACTATAAAGTATATACCAAAAGGGCAATTCATAAGAGCAAGTCGAATGACTACAAAAGACAGTGACTTTTATGAGGAAATGGATTTCATTACCGAAATGTTCATCAATAGGGATATAACACCTTGCTTTTGGAAAACATAAAAAAAGAAGTGTTGGAAAAACGTAGTACTCACTATCAGGCTATATTAAACAACAAAGATAGTTTTTCTACTTCAGGAACATTAAATGATGTAGCAAGTAAAAAAGTAGTCTGTTCTTTGGATATGACTATAGACAGTGAACATATTAAACAAGTTTTGAGAAAAAACTGGAGAATTCTACAGGGGAACTTAGACATTAGTCAAATAGTTGGGGAACAGCCCAATTTTGTTTTGAGGAACACTTATAACATCAAGAGAGCTTTAGAAAGCAATGGCCATAGTAAAGCTGTAGAAATCAGCACCACACAAATGAAGGGTATGTTTCCTTGCCTCGGATGTAATATGTGCAGGTTCATTCTGCAAGGCCCCTATATAGTGATAGACACCATGGATAGAACTATTGAGGTACCACAGTATGTTAACTGTAATACCAAAGGTGTTATATATATATCAGTTTTTGTAGTAGTTGCACCACATTCTATATAGGAATGACAACCAGATGTTTAAAAACTAGAATACGTGAACATCTGTACAGTATTAAAAGTAAGGACACAAATAACGCTTTATTTAAACATTCTCTAGTTTGTCACAATTTTAAAAAATTCCTTTTCTCAGTACTAGAAGTTTGTCAAACAGACTTGAGGGGGGGTGATTTCAAAAATTTTGTCGAACAGAGGGAGACTCTGTGGCAAATTAGATTGAAATCAGACAAACCCCCCGGTCTAAATGACTCCATTAACATCAAATGTTTTTTAAAAAACAACAAACTATCCATTGATAAAAATATAGCAATGGAATTTTTTAATTACTATGTCTTTTTAAGAAAATGTTCATATTTATTGAATGATTGGATGTCAATCATTGATGTGATTATTTAAACAGTGATTGTGGATTTTTAATGCATTCTGAAGAAGTCTCTGACGAAAGCGTGTATCGAGTAAAGTTTATTACGCTATTCTGCTGTTTTTTGAGTGGTTTTTACCATTGTATTTACTTTGTATTCACAGTGCACAGTATTCAAGTTTGTGCATTTCATTTCTGCTAACTGCGAGCTGCACCGACTGTTTCCTTCTTCGACCAGTATTTTTATGGTTCTGGTTTTTTTTGGAATTTATTTGGTTGTTGCACTAATCTCCGATGGCCGAGGAAGGTGACGAACAGCTTTTAAACCTCACCATTCATCCCACACCAGGTTCGGATCCACCGAACACACAAGATTTGCTTATTGCTACTCTTATTAACATCCAGAATTCCTTGAACTTTTTAGTAGCTAACGCTTCTAAACCTAATTCACATTCAGCGGCAAATGCGGCGAACGCCTCAAGTCCAATGGGGTCTTTCCATGAGCTGGATACAGTTGTCGACACCAGCGAGACCAACTTTCGTTCTGGAAATCAACTAACAAGAGTTAGCGGCAACACAGAAGGCGACCGTGGATTATTACAACGGAAAGAACCTGGTTTAAGACCTATTTTGGACTGTCTTGACAATCCCTTTGGTGGACAAACGGGGTATGTACTCACTATTAATAACGAGGTGTTTAACCAGAAAATTGAACTGTTGGGTAACTTGTTGAAAAGACGCCGCTCTATTTTTATAGAAAATTGTTATTTTGAGCGATGTCTAGAGCTTTGTATAACACCGAAGGGGTTGAGATTTTTCAAATGCCCCAACGGTGTTTCTATCGGAGACCCGATGTTTCAAGTATTAGTTAATTTTTTTAACGAAGCAGGGCAGTCCTTTTTGAGACTACTGATTGACAACAATCTAGAAAAAATAAAATGTTTAAAGGAAGACATTTGTTTCTTGGAAAGTGAACTTAAAACTATATGTCTTGACAAAAACAAACAAGCGGAACTATTTGATAAAATGAGTGACGACGTTGAAAAGTACGCAGGGGAAGTTATTAACAGAAAACATTCGAAGTTATTAAGGGACATTACAGCTTATGAATCTAAATCTGCTTTCAATCATTTTGTACCAGGGCATAGAGAGAATAACTTTAAAAGGCAACTGCCTGAAAGGGGCAACATGCGTAATTATCATGCAATGCAAGGCCCTAAGACAAAAAGCCTTGGCCGTAATACTAGTTATGCCATTGGACCGATAAACGGTCTTAACAAAACCAACAGTACGGACACGGCTTTGAATTTGGCTACTAATGATAAAGCTCTCCATTCTGTGGAGGCTGAACCAGTTGATAGCGTTTTATTGAATGACTCTAATGAAGACAATACTACAAAAGGAAAAACAGGCTGTGTTAACAAAGCTTCTGTTACCAAAGCATTGAAAACATCTAATTTTTTTGGGAAGAAAACACCCCTGGAAAAAAGGACAATGTCAACCAGGAGTCGTACATTCCTGGGATCAAGTTCTTCAGCGGACGAAACTTAAATCTGCAAACTAATGACTTTGAAATTATTAATTTAACTGATACAGTTTTTAATGAGCATGAAATAAATGTTTTAAAACTTGGCCTTAATTTTGTGCCAACTAAGAGAGCTGACTATAGCAAAACTATAGTGGATGTCAAGAAATATGTGAGAAAACTAAATTTACATTATTTGATGCACGACATTCCCATGACAGAAAAAAGTCTTATCAAACCCTCCACTTTTAATCCACAGTTAAATCACACTATGAAAGTGTTTGAGGACATCTGTATACAGGAATTAGAAAACACTTTAGATAAGAACATTAAAGTTAATCACAATCTATCATTTAAAGACAGAAAGGCATTTAACGAGTTGCGAAAGAAAAATGACACCATCAGATTTATGAGAAGTGATAAAGGTGGGAACCTAGTTATAATGACACAAGAGTCATACAAACAGAAAATGTTTGAAATATTAAATAATATTGACGAATATGAGGTAGTTCCACTTTATGAGATAAATAAGAAATTTAAAACCATTCATTCACTTTTATACGACGCCCTCATGTCTAGTGAGATAAATTTGGAAGTGTACGAATTTTGTGTGATCCACAATCCCCGAATAGGGACTTTCTTCGGAATACCGAAGATACACAAAAATTCAATGGATCCCCCTTTGAGACCCATCGTCTCATCACCTCATTCAGTTACAGAGGGAATTTCTTTAGTTATAGATGCCACTTTAGGACCATTGGTTTCACAACAAGAATCATTCATTAAGGATTCTTGGCATTTTTTAGAAAAACTTAAAGAATTTAATGAGAGCAATATATTTGATCCCACTCAACACATTATTTTCAGTTTGGATGTGGTTTCTTTATACACATGCATCCCCCATGAGGAAGGGGTTGAAGCTATACGACAGTTCTTAAGTAAAAATAAAAAACACGAAACCGGACAGATTTCTACTATTTGTAGGTTTCTGGATATTTTATTACACCACAATTATTTTATTTTTGGTGACACTTATTACAGACAAAGAAGAGGGGTGGCCATGGGGTCACCAGCTGCTCCTTCGTATGCCAATCTCGTAATGTCATGGTGGGAAGAAGAATTTCTTAAACCCATAAAAAACATCTTTAACATTTTATTATATTACAGATTTGTGGACGACTTGGTATTTATTATCAAAGGAAACAATGATACAGTTCTTCAGTTTCTTAAAGCTATTAACAACACAGTTGAATTTTTAAAATTTACTAAGGGAGAAACAGGTTTGAAAATAAACTTTTTAGATATTCTCTTTTGGTGGGATTTGTCAGAATCAAGATTTCATAGTGGCATCTTTAGAAAAGAAACATTCACTAATAGTTACTTGCATTTCAAAAGTGGACATCCAACCCATACTATAAAGAATATACCAAAAGGGCAATTCATAAGAGCAAGTCGAATGACTACAAAAGACAGTGACTTTTATGAGGAAATGGATTTCATTACCGAAATGTTCATCAATAGGGGATATAACACCTTGCTTTTGGAAAACATAAAAAAAGAAGTGTTGGAAAAACGTAGTACTCACTATCAGGCTATATTAAACAACAAAGATAGTTTTTCTACTTCAGGAACATTAAATGATGTAGCAAGTAAAAAAGTAGTCTGTTCTTTGGATATGACTATAGACAGTGAACATATTAAACAAGTTTTGAGAAAAAACTGGAGAATTCTACAGGGGAACTTAGACATTAGTCAAATAGTTGGGGAACAGCCCAATTTTGTTTTGAGGAACACTTACAACATCAAGAGAGCTTTAGAAAGCAATGGCCATAGTAAAGCTGTAGAAATCAGCACCACACAAATGAAGGGTATGTTTCCTTGCTTCGGATGTAATATGTGCAGGTTCATTCTGCAAGGCCCCTATATAGTGATAGACACCATGGATAGAACTATTGAGGTACCACAGTATGTTAACTGTAATACCAAAGGTGTTATATATATCAGTTTTTGTAGTAGTTGCACCTCATTCTATATAGGAATGACAACCAGATGTTTAAAAACTAGAATACGTGAACATCTATACAGTATTAAAATTAAGGACACAAATAACGCTTTATTTAAACATTCTCTAGTTTGTCACAATTTTAAAAAATTCCTTTTCTCAGTACTAGAAGTTTGTCAATCAGACATGAGGGGGGGTGATTTCAAAAATTTTGTCGAACAGAGGGAGACTCTGTGGCAAATAAGATTGAAATCAAACAAACCCCCCGGTCTAAATGACTCAATTAACATCAAATGTTTTTTAAAAAACAACAAACTATCCATTGATAAAAATATAGCAATGGAATTTTTTAATTAGTATGTCTTTTTAAGAAAATGTTCACATTTATTGAATGATTGGATGTCAATCATTGATGTGATTATTTAAACAGTGACTGTGGATTTTTAATGCATTCTGAAGAAGTCTCTGACGAAAGCGTGTGTCGAGTAAAGTTTATTACGCTATTCTGCTGTTTTTTGAGTGTTTTTTTTACCATTGTATTTACTTTGTATTCACAGTGCACAGTATTCTAGTTTGTGCATTTCATTTCTGCTAACTGCGAGCTGCACGGACTGTTTCCTTCTTCGACCAGTATTTTTATATTTACATAATCTAATTTTTTCATAACTGCAATAGCTGTACTCTTGTCTGATTTCATTATCAAAACTTCAGAGTTATTACAAACGTCATTTAAAGCTTTTCCTGTTCTACAGTGAGATTAAATCATTTGTTACTCATATTTCTTTACCCTCTGTCTAACCATTCTCTTGGATTCCTTTCACAGACTGTGGAAAACGCATTTAAAGTATTAATACAGGGTTAAAAGTGCTGTTTTAGTTTAATACATCAAATTGTACAACATTCAATTCATTCATTAAATATTTTAAATTTAATTTCCTAATGAACAATTTAATATCTTAAAATCACATCAACTGTGTTGGCTTTATACCACATCTGTGGACCTCAGGAATGGAAGTATCTCCTGATGTAATCCCTTTAGCGACCCCAATTTGCATCAAACACTGACTGCTGAATTCTCTCAGTAGAACCTGCGCTTTTCCAACCACTTCTTTCAGCAAATTAGAAGTGGAGGCAATTTCGGAGGGAATACTGTAAGTGCGCAATTCAAATAATTGTTCCACTGGACTCCTTTCCCCCCATCTTCCAACAGCACAAAAAGGTGTTGTAGTCACAACTGTCACACGAATAAAAATGACAAAACCAACAACTCCAAAGATGAGGAAAACCGACAGAGAACTTCGAATTAAGCACTTTCGTCCTTATTTTATAACAAAAAATGTAATCGGAGTAAAAGTGTATACAATGTGTGTCTGCTTGTGTGTGTGTATATATGTTATGTATATATATATATATATATATGTGTGTGTGTGTATATGTATATATATATATATATGTATATATATATAGTTGCATAAGTGTGCAAACCCTTAAACTAATACTTTGTTGAAGCACCTTTTGATTTAATTACAGCATTCAGTCTTCTTGGGTACACACCTGCCATCAGTTAAAGAGACTCTGATTAACCCCAAATAAAGTTCAGCTGTCCTAGTAAGATTTTCCTGACATTAGTCAGTTGCTTGCTACAGCAAAAGCCATGGTTCACAGAGAGCTTACAAAGCATCAAAGGGATCTCATTGTTGAAAAGTATCAGTCAGGAGAAGGGTACAAAAAATTTCCACAGCATTGGATATACCATGGAACACAGTGAACCAGATAGTCATCAAAAAGTGGAGAAAATATGAGACAACAGTGACGTTGCAAAGAATTAGATGTCCTTCCAAAATTCATGAATGGACAAGATGAAAACTGGTCAGGGTGGCTTCCAAGAAACCTACAACAACACTGAAGGAGCTGCAGGAATTTCTGGCAAGTACTGGTAGTGTACTACATGTGACAACAATCTCCCATATTCTCCATATGTCTGGACTATGGGGAAGGGTTGTAAGGCGGAAGTCTTTTCTTACGCAGAAAAACATCCAAGCCCAGCTAAAATTTGCAAAACAATACATCAAGCCTCCCAAAAGCATGTGGGAAAATGTGCTATGGTCTGATGAGACCAAGGTTGAACGTTTTGGCCACAATTCCAAAAGGTACGTTTGGCGCAAAAATAACACTTCACATCACCAAAAGAACACCATCCCCATGGTGAAACATGGTGGTGGCAGTATCATGCTTTGGGGTTGCTTTTCTTCAGCCGGAACTGGGGCTTTAGTCAAGGTGGAGGGAATTATGAACAGTTCCAGATACCAGTCACTTTTGGCCCAAAACCTTAAGGCATCTGCTAGAAAGATGAAGAGTTGTTTCACCTTTCAACGTGACAGTGACCCCAAGCATACATCCAATCAACAAAAGAATGGCTTCACCAGAGAAACATTAAAGTTTTGGAATGGCCCAGTCAGACCCCATACCTAAATCCAATAAGAAAATCTGTGGGTGACCTGAAGATGGCTGTACACAAGGGATGCCCTCGCAGTCTGACAGATTTGGAGCGCTTTTGTAAGGAAGATTGGGCAAATATTGGAAAGTCAAAATGTGCCATGCTGATAGAATCCTACCCAAGAAGACTAAATGTTGTAATTAAATCAAAAGGTGCTTCAACAAAGTATTAGTTTAAGGGTGTGCACACTTATGCAACCAGCTTATTGCACGTTTTTTATTTTTTATATTTTTCCCCCAACAGATTTGTTTGTTTTTCAATTAAATTGTACAGGTTATAGGTCACATTAAAGGTGGGAAAAGTTTTGAAATGATTTATTGTGGTCTCATTTTTTTATATCGCAAAAACCTGGCATTTTAACAAGGGTGTGTACACTTTTTATATCCAGTGTGTGTGTGTGTATATATATATATATATATATATATATATATATATATATATATATATGTATGTATGTATGTATATGTGTGTGTGTGTGTATATATATATATATATATATATATATATATATATATATATATCGGAATCTGCCAGCAATGTGAGAGTTTTTACTTTTACTTTGGCAAAACCTCTTGCAAAAACCGTCTGACTACATTAAAGAACATAATGCGGAAATAAAAAGCAAAGATTACAAAAATGCACTGGCCAAACATAGTACTTCATGCCCCAACTTTCAACTTTTTAGATTTTTTTGTCATTGAACAAGTAGAACAGTTTTTTGGTGACACATACATTAGTTGAAGTGTTTGAATTAAAATGGCAGGCCTTGTTTAATGCTTAGTCTGCCCCAGGCATCAACAAGAATCCGACAGGCTTGTTTTCTCCTTATTCCTTAACCTGTCAAAAGCTTTCAATGTAGTTTCTCACCCTAAACTCCTTTATAAACATTCTCAACTTGGACTGGCCCCTTCTTTGTTACTGTGGTTCATTAGCTGTTTAACTGGCAGGCTGTCGTCTGTAAAATGGCAGAATACTCTCTTTCTGTACTTGCACGTCTCCAGTGGTGTACCCCAAGGCTCTATTCTTGGTCCCTTCCTCTTTAATATCTTTATCAATGACCTCTATACTTCTGTACGTCCAGCCTGTGTTATACATTGTGCTGATAATTCCATACTTGTGGGCTTCTAGTAACTTGCCTCAACTCGCTTTATCATGAAAGAAACTTTTTCCGTATTTGAGGAATGGCTTCATTATGCCCAGCTACTAGTCGGTCTTAAAAAAACAAAATTGCTACTCTTTTTCCAAAATCACACATGCCTGATAAAGAGAATTTCAAAACTCTTCACTAAACAAAATTGAAATTGAACTAGTTTTCCATACACATCCTGGAGTGATTAATAGACGAGACCCTTAAAATTGACCTAAATATCCAAAATAACATAAAAAAGACGCACCAAAATTTAGGGAAGCTCTACAGGCATACAAACCTCTTTAGCTACACCATCAAAACTTCTCTTGCCACTACCTATCATATCCCATCTCTCTTCAGCAGTGCAGCCACCCTATCCAACCTTCAGGCTACAGTTAAAAAAAAAAAAAATAAGTTGGATGCATAACATAATAAGGTTGCAAAATTTGCCACCAAGAAACCATTCCACACCCATCACTGTGTTGTTGCCCTTAATGCTTTGAATAGTCTCAAAGTGTCTCACCAATTGCGTTACATACAGCTCATCTCCACACACATCATTATTTACAAAGCCGATGACTATCCTGCTTTTACCCCTATTCTCCATTCCAGTTACCCCAGTAGACTACTTTGATCTAATGAACAACATCTTCTCAGCATTTATAAACCTATAAAACCTGTTACAAAAAAGTGGAATTCTATGCCTCTACAAATTAGATCTACATTTAACATCTCCAGCTACAAATTACTATTAAAAGACTACCTAAATGAAATCTGGCTCTGTTCCTGCACTACTCAAGGCTAGTCCCTCCCTCCTTCCACCACCAGCGTACTTTGACTGTATTCAGAGAAAAGGAATTAGTAAAATCTATTTCTTAGACAAAGATCAAATATATTTTTGCCTAGGCTATATTCTCTAGTCATCTCTGATGTTCTTCATCTCACATTGCTGCAGTCCTTACATATGGGTAGTCCGCTGTCCTCGGTCGGCCCGAATACCAAAGTATTAGGCTGACGTCGGTAAAGGCGCTTAAAACTGACATCAGGACGTCAGGGTACAAAAGCGCATGACCGACGTCATATCCTCAGTCTTTTTTGCCGCATGGTCCGATGCAGAAGCAGCGTTGCAAGTGCCGTTCGGCGTTCTGAAATTTTTCGAGTTCGGAGTTTCAGACCGAATCCAAGTTGGCTAAGTACCCCGTTGGGGAATATTTTGTTTTTTTCTTGCCTCAGTGTATCACCGGATGTCAGAAAAAGTGAATAATTGTATTTCTTGTGGGAAACAGATACCGCATAAGGATTAGCATTCTTTGTGCATTCCTTGTTTGGGGCCTGAGCACGGCGTGATGGTGTCGCTTTGTGCTAGGTTTAATAAGCGCACTATTAAGCGGAGGTTGGATTGTGCTAGGCTGGTCTTGATGGCGGTGCAATTATAATATGCCGTCGGATTCTCCGGCCGCTTCCACGAAGCGCAAAGACAAAGCGGTTAAACCTAGGCAAGATGAGTCGTCCGTTCGGACGCCGGTTCTTTAGAGCTTCAGTGGAACCGGTGGTTCGATGGAGGCTTCTCTGGAGTCTCAGGGGGAGACTTTGATTTTGCAGGATGTGGCCTCTCAAGAGGCAGGTCAGGCTGAAGGGGCTTCTCAGGTTTCTGTACTCCCTCCCTTCCCAGGGTGGTTAGACCCTCTCCTTCTGTTTCCAAGGCTTCTTCCAGAGGCAGGCCAGGTTTAGCTTCTGTTGGTGTCAGTCCTAGTTCAGCAGGGTCTGTGCCTAAGAAGCACATGCTTAAAATGGCAGAAGATTTGATTACTCTGATTAGAGGTTCTTTGCCCCCTCCTGATAAGAGGCCTAGGGTGGAGCCAGAGTTGGAAAGTTTTGAACAGGCTTCGATGTTTCAGAGTCTTGCTGAAGACTTGCAGGAGTACACTCCTTATTCTGATTCTGATGCAGAAGATTCCACCCCTTCTGCTTCTCCTCCAGAGGATTTTTCTTTTTCAGAGACACTTCATTCTATGAGGGAACATTTTAAGTGGGAAGGTCAGGACTTCTCTGATTCACGGAAAAGGCTTAGGGAATTTTTGTTTTACCTCAACATAGGCCCTTAGCTATACCCCCTGTTCTGGATGTTGTGCAAGATGTATTTTCAGAGGCTTCACTTAATCCTGATTCTCTGCCTCTTGCGCCTGTTAAACCGGATAGGTATTACAGGGTGCCTGAGGCTCATAAATATCTCTATAAGAGTCCTAGGGCGGACCCAGAAACTATTAGTCAGGGACCTAAGGGTGTCAGGGCCTCTGTTGTAAAGAATCCGGTTCCTCTAGATAAGGAGGCCAGAGCTTTGGATAGATGGGGAAAGAAGGTCTATACATCTTCTACCTTAGCAATGAGGGCTTTGAATTGCCAGTTTCATATGTTGAAATATCAAAATTTTCTTCTTTCTCAATTGAAATCTAAGGTGGATGCTCTGGCAGAAGGCATTGAGTGTAAAGAATTACAAGATTTGGTGCATGTCTCTGAACAGGTGGGTAAGCATTCTTTACAGTGTGGTTTTGATGCTTTGCAGGCCTCTTCTAGGGTGGCTGCCACTGGTTCAGTTCTTCGCAGGCACGCCTGGCTTAAGGATCAGAATTTATCTGACCATGTTAAGACAAGGATTTTGGATGCTCCTTTGCAGTCTGAAGTATTGTTTGGTCCACCTGTGGAGTCAGTCTTGAAGAAAATGGAAGACAAGGCTAAGTCTATGCAGACTGTTAAAGATTTTTTGCAAGTTCAGCCTCAGTTTAGTAGAAATTGGCCTGCTAAGGGGTGGCGTATCCTTCTTCTGATTCTCAGTCTAGGGGTAGATCTAGACGTGGTAGGGGCAGAGCTCAGAGTTCCTTCAGACCTAGAACATGGAGTTCACCTGCACAATCTTCTAGTGAGGGCAGGGGCCAGTCCTTTCGTAAACAGGCCCAATGACCTACTTTTTCAGCTGCCAGATCCTTCTTGCCTGGCAGCACCTTTGGGAGGACGGTTGGCACTCTTCAAGGAAAATTGGATTTTAATTACCCAGGACAAATGGGTATTGGATATCATACGCCAAGGTTACAAGTTTTATTTCCATACCTTGCCTCCTTTCAAAGGCATGCCAGACGTTCCTCCTCAGCAAAGACTAGAGGCTCACAAACAGATTTCTCTACTACTTCAAATAGGAGCTATACAACCGGTCCCTCTGCCAGAAGTGGGCCTAGGATTTTATTCTCGCCTGTTTCTAGTACCAAAGAAAGGGAACACGTGGAGACCAATTTTGGATTTATCCATCCTCAACACATATCTGGACATTTCCAAGTTCAAAATGTTGACGTTACAACAGCTTTTACCTCTGCTGGGCAAAGATCACTGGATGGTGACTCTGGATCTCAAGGAGGCTTACCTTCATGTTCCTATCAGGCCCAGTTGCAGGAAGTAGCTGCGTTTTGGCTGGGACTTTTCATTATCAGTTCTCTGCATTGCCCTTTGGCTTATCTACTGCCCAGAGTGTTCACGAAGGTTCTGGCTCCAGTGGTAGCTTTCTTCAGGCTAAGAGGAATACAAATCTATCCTTATTTGGACGATTGCCTGATTCTGGCTCAAGGAAAGGACGAACTTCTTCATCATTTACAGTATGTGATGGCAGTGTTAAGATGCCTAGGGTATTCTGTGAACGAAATAAAGTCCAGTCTAGTACCCTCTCAGGACATGTGCTTTCTGGGTGTGAGACTGAATACAGCATCCCAGATGACCTTTTTGACCCCGGACAAACAAAAGAATCTTTCTCTTTATTTCCATCATTTGTCTCGTCAGTCCAGGCTGACTGCAAGGACAGTCCTTCAAGCCTTGGGGTTCATGGCATCTTGTATTCTGGTACTTCCCAATGCCAAACTGCATATGAGGAAGCTACAATGGTATCTCAAAAATGTATGGACACAACACTGCCAAAATATGGACACTGTCATTCAGATAATACCTTGCATTCAGAAGGAATTTTTGTGGTGGGCTCAGGAATGTCACCTAAACAAGGGACTCTCTGTGACCCGACCAGAGGCGAGTCAGATTCTAACGACGGATGCCTCAGACAAAGCTTGGGGAGCTCATCTAAATGGAAAATGGGTACAAGACACGTGGCCTGCCAGACTTCAACATTTACATATCAACTTGAAGGAGATGTTAGCAGTCCAATTTGCATTGATAGCTTTCAAGGATTTACTTCTTCCAGGGCAGGTGTTGATTCAAACAGACAACACAACTGTCATGTGGTACATCAACAAGCAAGGGGGGACACATTCATACCCTCTATGCAGACAAGCAATGATTTTGTGGGAGACTGCTCTCAGTTTACAGCTAAATCTTCAGGCAAGGTTTCTGCCAGGAGCATAGAACTCCTTAGCAGATGTGTTGAGCAGACAAATTATGGATCCCCACGAGTGGAAATTGGATCCTCATGTATTTCAAAAATTGACAGTGTTATGGGGAACTCCAGACATAGATCTGTTCGCCAAAGTTTTGCACAAAAAGGTTTCATCCCACAGCTTGGAAAATGGATGCTCTCTCATTCAGTTGGAGCAATCTTCACGTGTATGCCTTTCCACCACTGCCTCTCCTCCCAAAGGTACTCCTGAAGGTCAGACAGGACAAGCCAACTATGATTTTAATAGCTCCGGATTGGCCTCGACAGCACTGGTACCCATTACTGAGAAGTCTGGTACGGGAGCCTCCATGGCCTTTGCCTTCGATTCCACACCTGCTGTCTCAGGAGAACAGTCATTTACTCAATGTCAAACTTCACTCTCTGCATCTAACAGCCTGGCATATTCTGTTTTAAACCCTGGAGGGTCTCAGCTTCCACAACAAGTTTTGAATGTTATTTTGGAGGCCAGAAGGCCTAGTACAAGGAAAGTTTATGCAGATAAATGGAGGAGATTTTTAATTTGGAGTACAGCAAAGGACTTTGATGTTTCTAAACCTAATTTAAGTGTTGCTCTTCAATACCTTACTGAGTTATTGGTCAAAGGTTTGTCCTTCTCCTCTATAAAGGTTCATGCTGCAGCAATTTCTGCTCACTATGATTGTGACCCACCATTATTTTCTCATCCTTTGTTTAAGCAATTCCTTAGAGGGGCAAAGAATATAAGACCCCCACGTAGAGCTCCTACTCCTGCTTGGGATCTCAATTTTGTGTTGGAGAAACTCACTCTACAACCTTTTGAGCCTGCAGCTACTGCCGAGTTGAAATATTTATCATGGAAGACTGCTTTTTTGTTGGCCATTACCTCTGCTAGGAGGGTTTCTGAATTACAGGCCCTTATGGCGGTTGAGCCTTTCTTAATTTTCGACAAGGATAGGGTGTCTTTGCGTACTTAACCCTTCCTTTATGCCTAAAGTGGTTTCTAGTGTGGCTTTAAACCAAACTATTCATTTGCCTACTTTTTATGCAAATCCCCAAAATAAAGGGGAGAAGATTTTGCACACTTTGGATATACACAGACAGTTGCGATATTATTTGAGCAGAACTAAAGGGTTCAGGCAGTCTCAGCAGTTGTTTGTTTCATTTGCTTTGGGTTCTCAGGGCAAACCTGTTTCAAAACAAACTATTTCTAAGTGGATTGGTTTTTGTATTGCTTTCTGTTATTCCCATCATGGTAAGGAGATTCCAGCTGGGATTAGGCCTCATTCCACTAGGGCTACTGCCACTTCTACAGCTTTTTAAGGTGGCTACTAAAGATATTTTGGAGGCAGCTACTTGGAGTTCAGTGCATACTTTCTCTAAGCATTACCACCTTCCACTTTACTCTAAATCTAGGGCTGGATTTGCCACTGCAATTTTACAGGGCATTTTGGCAGCTCCTAATGCTTTATAGCTTTGCCATCCTCCCTTTCCTCTGCTTTGGGATTCTACCCATATGTAAGGACTGCAGCAATGTGAGATGAAGAACATAGTACAGTTTTGTACCTACCATAAATGTAGATGTTCGAAGATCCACATTGCTGCAGTCCAACTTACTCCCTCCTTCCCCTCTGTAGTTAGAGGTGGTTGTGTGGTTTGGGTTGTAAATATTGTAAATATGGTTAGTGCAGGGGTGGTTGGTTGTTCTTTGCTGTTTTTTGGCCTTTCTTTTTAGGGCCTTCTGACATCTGGGGCAAGAAAAGACTGAGGATATGACGTCGGTCATGCGCTTTTGTACCCTGACGTCCTGATGTCAGTTTTAAGCGCCTTGACCGACGTCAGCCTAATACTTTGGTATTCGGGCCGACCGAGGACAGCGGACTACCCATATGTAAGGACTGCAGCAATGTGGATCTTCGAACATCTACATTTATGGTAGGTACAAAACTGTACTTTCCAGCTGTTATTTTGTGTTTAATACCATCTGTATGAACTTCAACTTGTGAACACTTTATCAGTTGACAGTGTTCTTTTTTAATCTGTTATACCTGTCCAAATATTTGCACTATGTATGGATAGGTAGACACTGTATGAGCTGAAGCTGAATTTTTACTTTGTTAATATGTCCTTATTTTGTATTAGGCTTTGTAATAACTTTATTTAACTGAAAGCATATTGTGTCAATTTGGAGATTTTTCCCCTGAAAATAGGATATTAGCCCAGTTAGACTTTCCTAGTTAACAAATGTCAAATAAAATAAAATGTCACTTGTTCAAATTTTCCACTGTTTTTGCTGAGTGGACACATTCCTGGATTTCTAGTCATGCAAGATTTTTGTACTTACTCAGAATATGATTTGTTAAGTGCTGAGACACACCAAATGAATACATTATAACCTGCTTCATTTGCAGGTGAGACCATTCATCAGTATATGGTTATGGAAAACACCCCCATGCTTCTGTAAAGAAGTGGGCTAAATATTTTAAACTATATAACTTTAAGAAAAAAATCCATGTTAGCCTTCTCCGTGGAGCAGAGGGATGGAGCTATGACTGGAGCACAGTTGACTTTGGTTTGATTACCAGTCCTAGCTTTTGAGGAGCCAGTTTGGTGACTAGAATTGAGCATCATTTTGTTGGCTTAGCTATCACAGTGAAGACTGCTACAGCTGGTGCTGCAGACCTCAGTTGGTAGAAAGTGAGTGTGGGGAGGGAGTATTGCAACACCCCCAGAAAGGGTGTGGAAGTATTGACAGATATCTGTGAGATTTCATTGTTGATGTCCTTACACATTGTGAGCATGGGGACAGGATTAAGGCTAGGGTATGTAATCTCCACAAATTCCCCAGGGCAGCAGGATGGCATTGCACTGGGATGCTTCTACTTCCTGTCTGGCCTTGAATATCATATTAAGTCCGGGGAAGAAATTGGCCTTATAGACTGTTGAGGAGGAACACCAAGAGCAGTTGATAGATTTAATAAAAATGATGTTTTTTTTGGTGGTGTGTGTGTCAGTATGTTTGCATTTATCCATATTCAAAACTGAGATAAGCAGCTTAATTCTGTAATCGTTAATTTCTTTAAATTTAACATCCTGCACTTTTTATTTTCATTTAAGTAGTTTTCTGATTACTTACTTTTCCCCCAAAAATCCATTTTTTTCTCTTGCATTTCAGTTGTATATGCTTGTATATAATTTGTAACACTAGTGTTTCATTTATGCATTTTGTAATTTCTGCATCTAATGTTGAGGTTAGAATGTCCAGGTAGTTAAAACTTCACTTAATATTGGTCTTTTTGTGATATTTTTGCCCTTCTGACATAGTGCAGTCTTCATTTTTTTCTCTTTAATTTCCCTGTATCATTGATCTGGAGTTGCCCCCTCTACTGGCTTATTAGATTTATTCCATTTTTGGTGAGAGAGGAGATGGGGCCTTGCCTCACCATTTTGTGGGACTAGGTGGATGCGAGCTATCCATCTTAATACCCTCAGAGGCAGGTATGCATTAATCACAGCTGTGGATCTTTCCACACTTTAATAATGCTCTCTACCCTTTGTAGGGAGCTTGCTGCTTCTGTGCTTATGAGTACCAGGAAACACATTGCAACAGTTGTGGGAAATCCTGCATTTTCCCCTGGGAGATCAGGGCGTTGGCCTAAGCCACTCATTTTTATAACTCCTTTGGCTTGCAGTCTCTCTCTCAGACTGCTTCTTGAACCTGGGTCATCAGCACCCTTATGGGTTTTATGGTTTTGTCTTTTCTTAAATAATTCTACAGTTGTAATGCAAATCTTCCTTTCTAAAGTTCTTTCATTTTATTAAGCAGCAGTTTGCTTTCACTGACAATATCCCAGCTTACCTGTATAGACAGTCTTGTAAAAAGTTTCTTCACCATTGCTTTGAGCACTTTGCATTATTTTCTTCATGGTGTTTTTTTTTTCCATAAAAAAACTTGACATTGTTGTCCTCTAGAATTGCACTGAACCCATTTGTCTTTTTTTTGTCTTTCACAGATTTCATCACCGTTTGTGTTTAAGTTGTTGCTTCACAGGCCATTTTTCAGGTAAGGTACAGGGCAATAAATTGTCCATTATTCATACTGTAGTTTATTGGTAAGAATGAGAAAATTAAAAAAAAAAAACGATATTTGAGTAGTAAATGTCATAATGTAAGGACATAATGTAAGCCACCCTTAACCAAAAAGGAATACAAAAAAATAAATAAAAAACGAGAAAGCACTCCAAAATATGAGAAATAATCCTGCTTTGATTGGGAGAAGTTTTTTTTTTCTTAACTAAAATTAGGCAACCGTTAATAGAGTGAGATGATTTGTTGGCTTTGATTATTTGTTAAAGTCACTGTGCTCTATGATAAATACTAGTCCTTATTTGTGCATTCTACACATTGCTCAGCTGCATGGTGTAGAATTGCAGAATTATGAACTTCGATAGTATGAACTTCTTTAGAGGGCATAGAATAAAGAAAAAAGGTTGACAAGAATTTTAAGACTGGTGTATGAGAATAAAAGACTACTGTAATTTCCTACAGCTGATTTCTGTTTTTTTTTTTTTGATGCAACTGGGTGATATCGGCAGACTGATGATTTTTCTGTAATGCAGCTGCAGACATAGAATTCTCACAAAAATGAGTATATCTCTCATACACACACACACACACACACACACACACACACAAATACTGCGCTTTCATAGAGGACCCAAAGTTCACTGCAGTCCACCATATCCAAGAAAATATAGTAGCACAGCTCAGAGAAAGGATAAGTCTCACTAATTAAATAATAATAACAAGTGCAGTACTAAAAGCAGAATGGTGAAAAACTTCTAAAGTTACAGCTTCATTGACCTAGGTAACATAAGATCATGATTTGGTATTTTCTTTGTTTTATCTGTTATTTTCATTGTGTCTGTAATTTGATTGTACTGGTATAATTTTTCACAAATTAAAATTGTAAAAGTCATGCAAGAAAGGTAACTTCTACCACTTGAGTGCAGAATTAACTTTAAAATTTAGCAACATTACAAGCAAACATTTACCAGCTTAACTCTGATCTTATAATTGAAATTGTTAGTCATGATCTGTTAAACATTATGACTCCTTGTTTACATTGTCATTACGTCTGCACCATTCTGTCATGAATTGTAATTTCACATTGCTTTGCAAAATCACCTTCAAGTGACGATTGTTTGACAATTTTTGCATTATTGCTTGAAGTATGGTGTGTTGTTTTTCGCCAGAAACAGTGAAAATTGATAATTTCATTGAATTTTTCGCCATATTATGAACAGACTCAGAACAGTGACAGTAATCAGCACTTTATTATCAAAGATGATGGTGAGCAGTTAACAGCACCTTGTTTAGGTCTGCTTCATTTTAAAATCTCTGACAGGATTTTTATTAAAAAACTCAAATAGAACATTTGAAACTTTGATGGATTTATAGTTGAACATCTTCTGAAAGATTTACCACAAAAAAAATAACAAGTTTGAAAATCTTATAACTGCCTTTTTCTGTCAAGAAGTCTAGAAAGAAATAATTATCTCAGAATGAGCCACTCTAAGTCCAGTGTACAGGACAGTACTATGAAAAAAGACATACAGGCTATACTAAGTAACATCAGTAAAGATAAATTAGAAAGCAAAATGAACAATTTTGAAGAGTAATGTAAAAAACAAGTTGAAGTGCTTAGTGAATCTCTTAAACAGTTCTGAAGTAGTTAACTTCATTTATCTGCAACCTGTGGGTATTCGGATCCATATTGGATCCGAGCTGGCAACATTTTTTCAGCATCTGCTCCAAGCTCCTCCTCTTACACATAATCCCTCACATCACCTAACTTCCCGCAGATCTCGTTTGCCGCTTCATGCATACGCATTGTGGTCTCTATAGCTCCAAGATGGGTGTAGTAAGTGGTACTTTTTGATATATATTTAGTGTGTGAGTGTAGTCATTTGTTGATCATCCCTTTCTTCCCCTTCATTGTTCGTCGGTTTTCTGTCAAAAAAAAATAGTAGTTTAAAAAGTTAGGATTTGTGAGGTAGTGTAGGCCTAACCGTCCTTAGTGTGTGTGTTTGTTGGTTTAGTTTTGGCTGAGTGGTGTGTGGTGATGGCTGAGCAGCCAAAACCAACTTTTAAAAAATGCACAGTGTGTGGCCACAAGCTTTCACCGGCTGATGGCCACACTCTGTGTGTTATTTGCCTGGGTGTTCCCCACCTATCTTTGCCTTGTAGTGTGTGTGCAGGGTTCAACCCTAGGGGAATTGAAAGAAAGGAAGGCAAAGCTGGTAGCTAAGGGCCTGCTATCAGTTTCTGCATTGGACTTGCTGACCTCGACATCGGCTCCAGTAGCCGACCAACCCCTCCCTTCAGGCTGGGACACAACCTCCCTCTAAGCCTTCTGAGATGGGGACAAAATCAAAGGACAAAGATAAGAGAGACAAGGGTAAAAAGAGGGGAAAGGCACCGCAAACGGTTTCCAGAGTGAGAGCCATTTCCCAGTCCACCTACTAAAGTTGTCAGGACCACTTCTCCTCAGCTCCACTCCCCGAGGTTCTCCCCAGAGCCGACTGAGCCCTCGGCATGCTTTTCGGCCCCAAAACTTGGACCGAACCACAAAAGGAGGGGGAGTATCGATATTCATCAAAGATACCCACACCTCCAGGTTGGTGGCAAAGCACGAAGCATCAGAGACTATCCATGTGCAACTAACAGTGGGTAAAACTGCCTTCCAGTTTATAGCCTGCTACAGACCACCCTCCCAAACCCAGGAACCCCACTTGGCCTTCCTGAGAACACTGGAAAATATGAAGGTCTCTCCGAACACCATTATATTGGGTGACTTCAACTACCCAAACATAGATTGGGAGCATTACTCTAGCTCCAACACCCTTGCCCAAAGGTTCCTAGAATTCATAAACTCAAATGCTATGGAACAACTTGTTACCACTCCCACAAGAGGGGAAAACATACTGGACCTGATCATCCCCAACATGGGGACTCTATGCTCCAGACCAGAAGTGTATCCCTCACTGGTAAGATCAGACCATAAACTGATCTCATTGGATATTCACATCCCGACCCCACCCCCTGCCCAGAAAACCACAGTGAAAAACTTCTCTAAAGCAAATTTCACACTCCTCAAAACCGAGGTAGAATCCTTCAAAGCCCCCGGGCCTGTGGAAAATACGGCCCAGACTGCAGAATCCTTTATAAATGCATTCTGTGAACACCTTCAGGAATGCATGGATCATGCAATCCCAAATAAAACCAAGACCCAATCCTCCAAAGGCAGACGACCTGTCTGGTGGACCCCAGCCATAAACAAACTATACAATAGAAGGAGGAAGCTACTACATGATAGAGCAAAATCCCAAAAAGGGAAGGCATCTCTGATCAGTATTAGCAAAAAACTAAGGGCACTCATAAAATCGTCAAAGGCCAGCTTCGAGAGAAAAATTGCACAGGACACTAAAGATAATCACAAGGCTTTCTTTAGTTATGTTAGGAACCTGGGTGGGAATTCACAGATATGCTCAGAATTAGTCCAAAATGACAAAAATACACTGATCCCACAGACATTGCCAACATCCTAGCTGACAGGTTCAGTGCAAACTTCTCCCCCCACCAAAAGGGAAAATATCTATCCCAGCAGAGTGCTGCCCCCCCGACATCTCAGATGCTCAGGTGGGAGCCACCCTCTCCAAAGCAAAAAACACAGCATCAATGGGACCAGACGGTGTCCCAGGCTGCGTCCTACATGAACTCCAAGAAGAGCTAAACCCAAACATAAAACTACTGTTCAATCTCAGCCTTACTACAGGATATGTACCCAAAGAGTGGCGTACAGCAACAGTGGTCCCTCTCCACAAAGGTGGTGCCTCAACGGACCCTGGAAACTATCGCCCCATAAGCCTGACTAGCTTGGTCTGCAAAGCTATGGAAAGGATCATTATGGACCTCATAAATAAAGATATTGGGGACCTACAGACACTGGATCCTACCCAGTTTGGCTTTGTTAAGGGCAGATCCTGTCTCTTAAACCTGGTTGACTTCTTTGAAACAGTCACCAAGGCCATTGACGAAGGGAAGGTGGTCCACACAGCCTATCTGGACCTCGCAAAAGCCTTCGATACAATACCCCACTAGGGCATTATAGATAAGCTCACCAGCTTAAATATAAACCCCTATGTCACTAGATGGGTTGCAAACTGGCTGAAGGACAGAACCCACATGGTTAGAATTGCTGGAGCCATGTCAGACTCCAAACCAGTTACAAGTGGCGTCCCACAAGGCTCAGTCCTGGGACCTCTCTTGTTTGGTATATATTTCTCGGAGGTACAGGCCAACACGGAAGGACTGTGGCTGACCAAGTTCGCAGATGACTGCAAACTGGGTGCCATAATCGACTCTCCAGCCGACACAAGCATCCTCCAAAAGGGCCTCATAGAAACAGACAACTGGTGCCAGAGCCATGGCCTCAAGCTAAATGCCATAAAGTGTATAGTCATGCCCTTTGGCAAAAACAAAGCGCCCACAAATTACCACATAGGTGGTAATCCATTAAGTACAGAAGAAGTCATTAGGGACCTGGGGACCCAAGTTGATGGCTATCTCTCATTTGATAACCACGTGGCGAAAGTGGTTAGAAAAACATTTTATATAGCCCACCTAATCATGAAGGGATTCACATCTAGATTAGGGGAGGTCATCGTGCCTCTTTACTCATCCCTCATCAGGCCCATAATCGAGTACAATGCCCCTTTGGGATGTACCTTATCAAACACCTGCAGCAACTGGAAAGACCCCAAAAGTACCTCACCAAGAGGATCAAAGGGCTCAAACAGATGCCATATGCTGCCGGTTAAAGAAACTCCAGCTCTACTCAGTGGCATACCGACTGCTCAGAGGTGACCTGTGCCTGACGATAAGGCCATGACCAACCCGGAATTAAGGGACATGCTGCACCTCAGAAAATCCAAGTCCCATTGAGCTACACGCTCGAGACTTGAACCTCAGCACTGAAATAAATAGGACATGCTGGAGGGACAGATTCATAACCCAGAGGCTCCCTTCACTATGGAATAAAATCCCAGTCCAGGTTAGGCAGAGTCCCTCATTGACTCTCTTCAAGAGGAATCTTGATGAGTGGATGGGAGATCATAGGTTTACCCCGGGTATCACTTCTGTGTCACTGTTAGACAGAGGCACAGTATACTAACCTCGAAAAAGGGCATAGCAGAATTAATTTAAAATGGGTGGCGAAAGCCAAACATACTCTGGCTAGGCTTATAAATGCCCTAGGGCAGGTAGCCTAGTATAAACCTATGAACCAGAGGCCTTCTTCGAGGTCGTCTCACAAACCATCCAGATCCGAGTCGGTCGCCTCCTCGCAATCAACTCTGAGTCTGTCAGAGCTTGACATGGACAGGATGATGCAGAGGTTCATTCGGATCCAAATCCAAATGGGGGTCTTGCCAAGCCCTTCTCCGGCCGGAGGAAGGACCTCTATGCCCTTCTTCCATCCAGTCCCTCCTTCCCCTATCCGACCTGCGGTTTCGGGGTTTATGGATCCAAGGATCCTCAGAGCTGGGGGTTTGGTGCCGACGGTTCCTCTAACCTCGACGCCGGCGATTACCTTGAGTTCCTTGGATCAGACTTATTCGTATCCGAGCAACTCTCGGGGCCGAGAATGGGGAGCCTGATCTGAGGGAACGGAGGTGTCTTCGGCTCTGACTTTGTCGGATCTGAGCCGTTCCTTCGGAACCCTGGCTACCTTGGCCTTCGCCACGATCCTCACGACGGAGGCGGGGAGAGCTTCTTCCTTGTTGGTTGCTAAGGAGGTGTGCTCTCTTTCGGCCTTTGACGTGATGGAGAGGGTTTTCCCCCAAGGATTGAGACCCCCAGCCCATTGCCTTGGACTCCATCCAGGCTTCCGTGGATTTGGTCAAGACTCCCATCAGCTTGTCCCAGGGACAGCCCGTGCTAGAGGACCCCTTGGTGAATCCCTTCATGGAAACCCCCCCCCCCCCTTGAATTACAAGCACTCTTCAGAGAGTTCCACTGAGGTGGCTCCCAGTAAGCACTCATTTCAGAGGAGGCACATGGACTCCCCGGTGTCCCTCACAATATATACTGACTTGGAATAAGGTGAGGGTTCCCCCAGGTCACCTCCCGAAGATGTCTCCTTTGGAGACATCATGGAAATCCTCCGCCAGAGGGGAGGTTGGTCAGCCCCAATACCCTCTAAAGATGAGTCTGTATTCCTGGAGGCCTTAGGCATGGGCCCAGCTACATCCTGGGTGTCCCCTCCTGCAGATCCATTAGTGGATCTCATTACCATGTGGGCATGGAAGGAGTCTGACACCATAGAGCCAATACCCAAATGCCCAGAGAGGATCCTTTCTCCTCCCAGAGACGGACAGGCCTGGTACAAAGGATCCCCAGTGGATGCTTTGGTGGTTGCAGCTGCCACCAAGAGAGAACTGGCACAGGAAAGTTCTTAGGTCCACCCTCCGGACAAGGAGTCGAGGGCAGTGGATCGGTTTGGGAAGCAAGTCTTTTCTTCAGTGACATTTTCTACACGAGCGCTGAATTATTTGGCACACATCGTTCGACTTCAGCGAGACCTAGTCACAGAATTCGCTGTGTTCGCCCACAGAGTCTTTGTTGCCAGAGGACAATCAGCTGTTCTCAGCAAAAATGTCGACTCTGACATCTGTTTCAAACACATACAATGTGTCTTCTTTCCCATGCCACGGAAGGAGCGGCTAGGGCGGCTGGGACCGGCGTAGCTATGAGGCGACATGCCTGGCTCAGACTTTGTCAATTCTTGGACCCCTTAAAGGCTTCGTTTAAAAATGCTCCCTTTGACGGTTCCTCCCTGTTCGGGAAGGCAGTTTGTGACACCCTGGTCCAGAGCGAGAAGGATGGGAAGACTCTGTCTGCCGTCGGAGTCTGCTTCTCTAGCTCTCAAAGATCCTTTTCTAGGAATCAGAGAGGGTAAAAGAAGATGTGGTTCTGAAAATCTCAGTTTTCCCGGGACTCTCAGGACAACTCGTTCTCTAGAGGCATTGGGGAACAAGACAGACGCCACCCCAGAGGCGGAGGGGGCCCGAGGAATTTCGGGTCTAAGGAGGTGGTCTTGGATAGACCCGCGCAGCAACCCTGAGGGATTGCCTGACTGTTCTACTCTGGAGACAGTCTGGGGAAGATTGTCATTGCATCTAACGGCTTGGGAGTCCATTACGACGGACCGTTGGGTGCTCCAAATAATATCCAGAGGCTACTCCGTCCTGTTCGTTGCCCCACCAGTCCAACCAAAGCACCTCCCAGATGTTCCACCCGCTCAAAGGGAGGCAGCAACACAAGAAATTTCAAAGCTGCTTCGCAATTGGGCTATCGAACCGGTCCCCCTAGATCAAGTCTGGATTAGGCGTTTACTCCAGGTTCTTTTTAGTGCCAAAAAAGACGGGGGACCTCAGACCCATATTGGACTGATCAACCCTGAACCTGACTGTAGCCAAGCAAAAATTCCGGATGGTCACCTTGCAGTCCATTCTGCCGTACCTCTGAGAATGCGACTGGATGTGCTAGATAGACCTCCAGGATGCTTACTACCATATCAAAATTTGCAGAAGCTCCAGGAGATTCATTCGCTTCTGGCTGGGAGCTAATCATTTCCTGTTCAGAGCCCTTCCTTTCAGTCTCACCACAGCCCCCCTGGGTGTTTACCAAGGTTATGGTGGTCATAGCGGCTCACCTGAGGCTTTAGGGAATTCAGGTGTTCCCTTACCTAAACGATTGGCTCCTTGCTGCTGCCACCAAGTGTCTACTTTGCATGGCCAGAGACTCCTTCCTGCATCTTGCAGTCAACCTAGGGATTACCGTCAACATCTCCAAGTCCTGCTTGAACCTGACACAGACCTTGGAATTTATAGGGGCACGGCTGGACACTTTACTATTGCAAGTTTTTCTCACTCTGGACAGGGTCCAGAATCTGCGGGCTCATGTGTTAGTGATCCTCGTCCCCAGGACACCAATGGCGAGTGATGATCTCTAAGCCCTAGGCTCCATGGCCACAGCAGTCTCAGTCCTTCCCTGTGTGCGCCTTCACATGCGGGTGCTTCAGTGGACCCTAGCAGTTCAGTGGTCTTGGTTAGACCTCCCCATGGACTATCCAATACGAATCAGCAGAGCCTGCAAGATTTCTCTTCTGTGGTGGCTCCAATCACCGGAAATCATGACAGGTCATCCCTTCATAACACCCACAGCCCAAGCCACAGTGACCACGGACGCCTCCCAACTCAGGTGGGGGTGCACTATTTGGGGAGGACGGTCCAAGGCACGTGGTCTCAGACCGAGACCAGATTGCATATCAGTGTTCTGGAGATGAAGCCATTGCTTTTGGCATTGCAAGCCTTTCATGCTGTTCTTCCTCCGGGGACGATTGCAGTTCAGTCAGACAACATGTCTGTTGTCTGGTACATCAACAAACAAGGAGGAACCAGATCTTACCCTCTCTGTCCCAAGGCCATGAGAGTGTGGGAGTGGGCAATTTCCACCAGTCTGTTTCTGATTGCAATGCACGTCCCGGGACGCTCCAACATTTTAGCAGACAGACTGAGTCGGGCTATCCTAATGCCTTACGAGTGGTCTCTGAAACAGTCAGTAGCGGAGGAGATCTTCCTTGCGTGGGGTCAGCCTTGCTGCGATCTCTTAGCATCTCCTTCCATCACGAAGTGCAGTGAGTTCTTTGCTCTGATCCCCTCACCTTGGGACTCCCCCAGAGACGCTCTCGTCCATGCTTAGCCTCCTGGGTTACTGTATGCTTATCCCCTGTTACTTCTCATTCCGAAGTTTCTTCAGAAAGCTTGCCGACTGGGCTGCAAAGTGATCCTCATTGCTCCGTTCTGGCCTTGTCAGGTGTGGCTCCCCTTCCTCTGGTCTCATGTCCTAACTCCTCCATGGATTCTGGATCCCTGCCCGGATCTCATCTCTCAACCCTCGGGCATCAGTCTGCCCGATCTGGGCAGCCTCAAGCTGACTGCTCGGTTGCTCCAGTTCCCTTGATTGCTAGGACTCCAGGTCTGTCATCTTCATTAAAGAATATATTGGTGGCATCCCACAAAGCTTCCACTAGGAAGATTTATTGCAGCAAATGGAAACGCTTCTCTATTTGGGCTTCTCAAAGGAACCTAGATCCCTTTACAGCCCCCATTCCTGCACTGTTGGGAGTCTTTGTCCTATATTTTCCAGCAAGGCGCTAGTTCCTCTATGGTGAAAGTACAACTGGCCGCCATATCTAATTTTCATGTCGGCAAATATCTGAATGCTCTGGCCTCTTTGAGATTGTGTAAACTTTTCTGAAAGGTACTTTTCTTTTACGTCCCCTGGTTAAGGATTCTGTCCCTCCTTGGGACTTTACCTTAGTTCTGCAGGCGTTGGTGGCTCCCCCATTTGAACCAGCAGAGTCAGTAGATTTGAAATTCCTGTCCTGGAAGACAGCTTTTCTAGTGGCCATTACTTCGGCCAGAAGGGTTTCTGAGATCCAAGCTTTGTCTGCCGTGCCCCCTTACTTGATCTTTCATAAAGACAGGGTTTCACTCCGCACGAACCCTTCTTTCTTACCGAAAGTTGCTTCTGAATCAAATATTAACCAGATGATTAATCTGCCTGTGTTCTTTCCAAATTTCCAGAACAAGGGTGAATATAAGCTACATTTGCTAGATGTTCATAGACAGCTTCATTTCTATTTACACAGGACTAAACAATTTCGTAAGTCTGACCAGTTATTTGTGTCCTTTTCCAGACCCTTTTTGGGCAAGGCTATATTTCCAAGGTCTCCTTAGCTAGATGGATTACACAATGTATGCTCCAAGTCTATAAGGATAAAGGTCTGTCCCCACCTGGTCCTATTAAAGCTCATTCTACCAGATCTGTGGCAACTTGTGCTGCCTTTTGGTCTAGTGTTTCACTGGATGATATCTGTGCAGCAGCAACCTGGGCAAGGTCACATACATTTATTTATCATTATAAGTTGGATTTGATGTCTAGATTGAGAGCATCCTTTGGCTCTGGGGTGCTCAGGAATATCCTTCCATGAGGGCCTCCCAGGAGTTTTGGTAGCCGAGGACTCTGTCCCACAGGTTGCAGATAAATGAAGTTAACTACTTCAGGTAAAGAAGCTATGTACTCACCATAACGTTCCATCTGAGTAGTTATGCTTTATTTTCTGCAATCGTCCCGCCCTCCTTCCCCCGAACCTGTTCTAGGTTAGTGCTGTTATTGAGTTGCTAATAGTCTGAATAGTGGCAAACTCGATCTGAGGGAAGGTAGGAGATGTGAGGGATTATGGGTAAGGGGAGGAACTTGGAGCAGATGCTTGAAAAATGTTGCCGGCTCAGATCTGATATGGATCCGAATACCCACAGGTTGCAGAAAATGAAGTATAACTACTCAGATGGAATGTTATGGTGAGTATATAACTTCTTTTTTACCACACATCTCAAGTATAGAAGAGGCAATGTCTGATTTTGATGGAAGATTACTTGAAAATGAGAATAACACTGAATTTCTTCTGAAACAGAACAACTTATTCTGGGATAAAATAGAAGACTTAAGATCTAGAAGGAATAACTTCAGGATTTATGGGATTCGTGAAAAAGAAGAGGAGATAGTATGATTAAATTCCTTGATACCTGGCTGCCTAAAACTTTGAACCTCCCTAAAGCTTTTTCCTTTGTCATTGAAAGGGCACATAGATCACTTTCTAACTCATCTTAAAAAAAAAAAAAAACCTTCAGCAAGGTCCGTGATTGTAACATTTTTCTCAAGTCAAGATAAGGATTTAGTCTTAAAAGCTGCATGGACTAATTATCCAGTTAAAATTAAAGGACATGCCATAAGATTTTACAGTGATTATTCTACATTAGTGATGTCCAAGGGAAAAGCATGTACGCCGCTAGTTAAAAGCTTAAAAAGCAATAGTATTAAAGCACAAATATTGTTTTCAGCACAAATAAGGATTCACCTTCCAGGAGGAAAGAAAATGAACACCG
>NC_056730.1:155228332-155230832 GCF_019279795.1 Protopterus annectens | reverse complement strand
TTAAAAGGGTTTATTGTGCCTGCTTAGTTTGAAACTGTTTCCTTTTCTGAAATTGGTATTGTACGCCTTGTTTGCTTAGCATAGACTAGATTCAGACAGGCTGTGAAATCTAGCTAGAAAGTGTTTAATGGTAACTTGAGCACTAATCCAGGCCATCTTTTTTTTTGGAGAAGGTTCACCTGCAAATCTCTAGTAGCAAGGCAGGTGGAGTTAGCAATTAAAACTTGTCTGATCAAAGACTGGTGGAACGGGGCTCAGCTTTTGAAAGCTTTTATTGGTTAATTGGTTTTAATAAGCCTAGGGTTAAAGTATTCTCGCGACATAAAAGATCTGCTCTTCAAATTTTCCCTTAGAACTAGCCTTATTTTTTTTTAGTTATATATATATATATATAAATATATATATATATATATATATATATATCCTTCTTGGGTAGGAGTCTGTCAGCATGGCACATCTTGACTTGGCAATATTTTTTGTCCACTCTTCCTTGCAAAAAGCACACCAAATCCACTGTAAATTGTGAGAGTATCTCTTATGCACAGCCCCTTTCAGGTCACCCTTTGTTAGATTTTCTATTGGATTTAGGTGTGGGCTCTGGCTGTAAAGGCCATCTCCAAAACTTTAATTTTCTTTACTGATGAAGCCATGGGCCTTTGTTGATTTGGATGTATGCTTGGGGTCAGCCGTGTTAAAGTTGAAAGGTGAAATTCATCTTCATCTTTCTAGCAGATGCCTGAAGGTTTTGGGCCAAAAGTGACTGGTATTTGGAACTGTTCATAATTTCCTCCACCTTGACTAAAACCCCAGTTCCACTGAAGAAAAGCAACCCCAAAGCATGATACTGCCACCACCATGCTTCACTGTGGAGATGGTGTGTGTCTTTTGAGTGATGCAAAGTTTGTTTTGTGCCAAAGCAATCGCATTACCTTTTGGGATTGTGGCCATAAAGTTTACCCTTGGTCTCATCAGATCATACCACATTTTCCCATCTGTCATCTTCCGTCTTGCAACCCTACCCCATAGTCCAGACATATGGAGAATACGGGAGATTCTTGTCACATGTAGTACACAACCAGTACTTGCTGTGAAATTCCCACAGTTCCTTCACGCCGTTGCTGTAGGTCTTTTTGGTAGCCTCCTGACCACATTTTTTCGTCTTGTCTTTTCACATCAGTTTTGGAGAGGGAATGCCCTTAGTTCTTTGCAGTGTCACTGTTGTCCTGACATATTTTCTCCAATTTTTGGATGACTGTCTTCACTTTTGTTCCATAAGGTATATCCACAGTGCGGAAATTTTGTACCCTTCTCCTGACTGATGCCTTTTTACTAAATGAGATCCCTTTGATGCATTGTAAGCTACTCTCACGAACCATGGCTTTTTTTATGCTGTGCAGGCAATACCTGAGTAAATGTTCAGGAAAATCACTCCTAGGACAGCTGGCAGATCCGGCTTTATTTGGGGTTAATCATAGTCTCTTTAATTGATGGCAGGTGTGTACCTAAGGCAAAGACTGAATGCTGTAATTAAATCGCAAGGTTAGTTTCAAAAAGTATTAGCTTTAAGGGTGTGCTTTACACAACAAACGCATTGGCGTGCATAGCAAGCACTCGCGATTGCCACCCCATGCAAGAGTTTCTCCGGTTCAAACCCGACTGGGGGTGCCTTCTGTGTGGAGCCTTTGCATGTTCTCCCTGTGTTCACGTGGGTTTCCTCCGGGTACTCGGTTTCCTCCCCAAGCATTCCCAAAAGACGCAGCAGCATGCATCTGGAGCGTTTCTCCCCGGGCCTCCGCTGAAAACAGGCTCTGTGTGGAACCCCAGTAGGACATTATCTCGGTCAACAAATGTTAAATAAATAAATAAATAAATAGATATAAAAAATTAGTCATAAGAATTGTGCACACTTATACAACTAGCGTATTATGTAATGCTTTATGTTTTATATTTTTCCCCCGACAGATTTGTTTGTTTTTTTAATTGAAGTGTATAGGTTATAGGTCACATTAAAGGTGGGAAATGTTTTGAATTGATTAATTGTGGTCTCATTTTTTTATATCACAAAAACCTGGCATTTTAATACTTTTTATAGCCAATATGTATACATGCATATATATATGTATACGTGTATGTATGTATGTATATGTATATGTATATGTATATATATATATATATATATATACATATATATATATATATATATATAATTTTTAGGTTATTTATGATATATTCTATGGCTTTGCATCTAAGACTTGTTACTCTGATAAGTCTGTAATTCCTGGTGTCTTATTTGTGGCCACCCTTGTTCAGTGGCATCATGACAGCTCTCTGGCACTTTCCTCACTGGGGACAAAGCTTATTTATCTAGAGCTCAGGCTGATGTTGATTGAGGACTGGGTCTAATACTTCATTAACTTCGTTTAGTGCTATTAATTAGGTAACCTAGTATGTTTTTAGGTGCTGTAGATGAGGCATTCTTAATTTTGTGGCATACCTTCAC
>NC_056730.1:155121138-155227832 GCF_019279795.1 Protopterus annectens | reverse complement strand
AGGGTTCTTGTTTATAAAATCTAGGAATTGTTGTGCATATCCTGTGTTGGTGTTGTAGGTCCCCCAGTTAATGAAAGGGTAGTTAAGACTACCTGGGATAACAGCATTCTGCATACGGGATGCTAATCAATAATATTTAGGAGTCTTCTGTGGTTTTCTGAAATCATTGAGGTGGTTCTGTAGCACCCTGTGTTCTGATAGTTGATCTTATTTAAAGTGATGTGGCTCTCTATAAGCTCCAGTTGAAAGTCTGTAAGTGTGTTTTTTGAGGTGATGTAGTTTCCAGCAGCTATTGACGTGTCATTGTAGTTTCTATCAGGTCTAGATGAGTGGTTAGCACATAACCCAGGTATTGTGGGAGTGCTGTGTCATCACTTAAACCTAGTCTCTGTAATAGCACATACATGGATGTGCTACAAATGCAAAAGGGCCTCAAGGTCTGGCAGTTTGTTATTAAGACTTTTAACATTGTCAAGCTACCTTGATGTGGTCCTGTGGTTGGTTTGTTTTAGAGGTTAGATTGAAGGGACCATCATCTTGACCTTGCTTAAAAAAGGCACAATAGGGGCAGCCAAAGCTTTTTCCAATATGTGAAAGACTTGGAATTAAAAGTTCCAACCATCCTTGGTGAAGCAGGTACAGTTGTCAAGCAACTCGTCTTATACTGACACAGACTTGAACTCCTTGGAATGACACCAGATGTTTAGCCAGTTGTTAAAGCCATTCATATATTCTTTAAACCTCAGCACCATGTTTGGTGATGGAAGGATTCTATTCACTACTAGGGTTTTACTCGCATTTGTGACATGCATGTTAAGCCTAGTCATGTCTCCCTCTATATCAGTCAGGATTCTGTATGCCATGGTGTTTATCCTAGCTTGGGCCACTAATGTGCAATAATCATATATGTCGGGTTAGAGGGTCCAAGGATCCTGGTAAGGTCTCCAGTCTTGGCCCTGGAGCTCACTGGCATCCTGCTTTTGTTTAGTCTTTTGACTGTAGAATCCATGTGCTTAATTATGGAGTCACCAGTCACTGGTACATTTCTAACTGTTTGAAGATTGCTTTGGTGAAATTGGTCTAAGATGTGCTATTTCCTGGTGACTCTCAGCTGTGTTATCATTAATCAGTATTGCAGTGCTTAGTTTACACTAGCTCTTACAACTTCTAATCCACTGTGGCCTGGGCAAGGATTTTTTTAGTGCCTCAGCTTTGATAATTTAGTGTGCATATGTGCAGTATGTTGTGTAGGTTAATGATGTTCACAGGATGTGTTTGTCAGAGTATGGCCTTGAATTTTGCTAGGTACTTGCATCTCTCACAAGTAGGCAGTGACACATTAAGTAAAAGGTCATTATCTTTGAGCTGTCAGGCAGTTCTTGCAATGCCTGAGTATACCAAGTGCTACTGGGCTGACATCAAGAGGGTAGACTAATTGGCAGAACTTCCATTCTGGCCAATGGTTTAAGGTGTGAGAAGGAAGGATAAGAGACTGTAGTAGTGTTTTGTCTCCTGGATTAAAGTTTTACTTCTAGAAAATTATTAGACTTAGAGTAATTAAGGTTTGATTATGATGTTAACTGTATGCAGTTAGTACTCTAGTCTTCCCTAGCTGTAACGTTGATTTAATGGGTGTATAAAAAATTGATTTAGGATTAAAAAAAATTAGGTTCAAGTACCAATGTCAGGTAGGCAGTAAATCATTTTGTCTAATCTGGCTGTGAGATCAGCTTTAATTGTACAGTGATGTACCGCTGCTTAATTCTGTGATTTTAAAGCATTAACTAGTAGTTAGAGATAACTAGGGTTTGTAAGTAAGGATCTGAAACTGAGAGTTCCTGCATATGTCATATAACGCTTTGTGTGGCCATCTACACTCGAGATAAGAAGATAATTATAAGAACAAATAAGAAAGGAGCTAGAACTTCAGCCAGTAATGTCCACCTTTCTTAAACACTAGCAAATTATTCCTTGTCACAGAATAACTGATAATAGGTTCATAGGTTGATACTAGGCTATCTGCCCTAGGGCATTTACAAGCCTAGCCAGAGTGTGTTTGGCTTTCGCCACCCTTTTTAGATTAGTTGACTGTGCCTCTGTATAGTAGGTCACAGAAGATAGCCCATTTAAGGTTAGTTTACCGTGCCTCTGTCTAGCAGTGACACAGAAGAGATCCCAGGGGTAAATTTACGATCTCCCATCCAAACGTCAAGATTCTTTTTGAAGAGGGTCATTGAGAGGCTCTGTCTAACATGGATTGGGATTTTGTTCCAGAGTGAGGGGAACCTCTGGGATATGAATCTGTCCCTCCAGCATGTTGTATTTATTTCTGTGCTGAGGTTTAAGTCACTGGAGCGTGTAGCTCTGATGGATTTGGATTTCGTCAGGTGGAGCATGTCCATTAATTCTGGGTTGGACATGGCTTTATACGTCAGGCACAGGTCGCCTCTGAGTAGGCGGTAAGCAACTGAGTAGAGCTGGAGTTTCTTTAGCCTAACTTCGTAGGGCATCTATTTGAGTCCCGTGATCCTCTTGGTGAGGTACTTTTGGGGTCTTTCCAGTTGCAGCAGGTGTCTGGTAAGGTACATCTCAAATGGGGCATTGTATTCAATTACGTGCCTGATGAGTGATGAGTAGAGGGGCACAATGACCTCTCTTGATCTAGATGTGAACCCCTTCATGATAACATGGGCTATATAGAATGTCTTTCTAACCACTTTGGCAATGTGATTGTCAAAGGAGAGATTGCAATCTACTTGGGTCCCCAAATCCCTAATTACTTCTTCCGTACTTAATGGAAGACCACCTATGTGGTAATTTGTGGGCATTTTGTTTTTCCCAAAGGGGATGACTATGCCCTTTTTGGCATTTAGCTTTGGGCCATGGCTCTGGCACCAGTTATCCGTCTCTGTGAGACCTTTTTGGAGGATGCTTGTGTCAGCTGGCAAGTCGATTATGGCCCACAGTTTGCAGTCATCTGCAAACTTTGTCAGCCATAGTCCTCCTGTGTTAGCCTGTACCTAGGAGAAATATATACCGAACAAGAGAGGTCCCAGGACTGAGCCTTGTGGGACACCACTTGTAACTGGTTTAGAGTCTGACAATGGCACCTGCAGTTCTGACCATGTGGGTTCTATCACTAAGCCATTTTGCAGCCCATCTTGTGACATAGGGGTTGATATTTAAGTTGGTGAGCTTATTTATGATGCCCGAGTGGGGTATTGTGTCGAAGGCTTTTGCAAGGTCAAGGTAGGCTGTGTGGACTACCTTCCCTTCGTCTATGGCCTTGGTAACTGTTTCAAAGAAATCAACCAGGTTCAAGAGGTAATGACCTCATCATGGTTATACCCTGAACAGAAAAACAAATGAAACTGTATTTAATGTAAGATTGAAGGTAAAAGTGGGGGAAAAACTGGAAAATCACAGGGAAAACCCTTTGTGTAGTGGTATAGTTATGCTAGCTAACAAATTAACAAAGAAGAAACTCAGTGTAACAAAATGGAGGATCTGTTAATAAGTTAAAACAGCCAGGCAACTGTGGAATGCACAGTATAAGCTGTATTTGCTCAAAATGTAATTTAATTTAAAAAAAGTAATGATAAATGTCAAATCAGAGAGAGAACACTTGGATAAACTAGTGAGAGGTGCATTCTTCATAGGTTTATAGGTAGGTACTAGGATATTGGCCCTGTGGCCTATATAAGCCTAGCCAAAAAAGGTACACTGGCTTTCGCCACCCAAGAAAATTATTTTCCTGTGTCCTTGTCGAGCAGAGCCACATAAATGATCCCCGGGGTGAATTTCCTATTTCCCATCCAGTCATTAAGATTTTTCTTGGAGTGCTAATGAGGAGCTTTGTTTGATATAGATAAGTAGTCTGTTTATTGTGGTGACAAGGTTTAGGTCCCTAGAGCGTGTAGCTCAGAGGGATTCGGATTTCTTTAAGTGGAGCATGTCCAACAGCTCTGGGTTTGACTTAGCTTTGTATGTTGGGCAGAGATCGCCTCTGAGTAGGCGATATGCAATGGAGTAAAGCCGACGTTTTTTGAGACAGTCTGCGTAGAGCATCTGTTTGAGGCCGGTAATCCTCTTTGTGAGGTTTTTTTGCGACCTTTCCAGTTGTTGATGTCTTGTGAGGTACATACCAAAAGGGATGTTGTGCTCTATAATAGGTATAATGAGTGGCAAGGGTTGGGAGGGTGGGTGGCCGCTATTGGTTATAAGCTGCCTTACACACAAGGTGTGGGGTTTTCTCACAAGGGAGGGATGTAATTGGCTAAAATATGACCATAAGAACAGTTAGCTTAGTACTAACCTATGAACCTAAAAGATAAAAAAAAAAAACGAGTAGTGGGGAATAATGACCTCTTTTTTCTTTGATGAGAAACCTTTTGTGATGAGGTGTGCCACGTAGAAGGATTTTCTGACTACTGTGGCAATGCGATTATCAAAGGAGAGACTACTGTCCACCTGTGTCCCAAGGTCTCTTATCATACTTTTGGTGTTAAGTAGACTATTTCTATGTGTAGTTCATGGGTACAGAGTTTTTACCAAAGGGGATGACAATGCACTTTTTGGCATTGAGCTTGAGGCCATGGCTTTGACACTAGGCATCTGTCTCAGTGAGGCCCTTTTGTAGGATGTCCACATCGTTAGGAGTTTCGTTTATGGCTCCTAGTTTGCAGTCATCTGCGAACATTGTTGGCCAAAGACCACCTGTGTTAGCTGTACTTCAGTAAGTACATACTAAACAGGAGAGGACCCAGGACTGAACACTGTGGTACTCCACTTGTCACTGGTCTGAAGTCTGATTTGGAGTCTGCTACTTTCACAATGTGGGTTCTGTCATTGAGCCAGTTGGCAACCCATCTTGTGACATAGTGATTTATACCCAGTTTAGTAAGTTTATCTATAATTCTAGAGTGGGGGATGGTGTCGAAAGCCTTGGTGAGATCTAGATAGGCTGTGTGAACCATCTTACCCTCGTCTGTGGCTTTGGTAACTGCTTCAAAGAAGTCTATCAGGTTTAGGAGACATGATCTGCCTTTTACAAACCCGAACTGGGTGGGGTCCAGAGTTTGAAGATTACCAGTGTCTTTGTTTATAGGTTCCATGGTGATACATTCCATGGCCTTGCAGACCAGGCTTGTCAGGCTAATGGGGTGGTAGTTCCCAGGGTCTGTGGTGGCTCCTCCTTTGTGGAGTGGGATAACCGTCGCTGTGCGCCATTCAGTGGAGACAAAGCTTGAGGTGAGGCTATGATTGAACATAGTACTTAGGTGGGGTGTCAGTTCATTCTGTAGTTCGTGTAGAACGCAGCCTGGGATGTTGTCTTGTCCCGTGGATGCTGATGCTGTGTTCTTGGCTTTGGAGAGGGCTTTTTTTTTTCCTGTGCAGCCTTGATTACAGGAACTTTGCATTATTCTGGTATAGAGATGGGCCCTTTAAGGGGTGTTGTGGGGGTAAAGATAGCACTGAACCTATCTGCCAGGATGTTTGCAATATCAGTTGGTTCTGTATATTTAGTGCCATTGTGCTGTAACTCATAGCAGATCTGAGTGTTGCCATTGAGATTCTTGACATAGCTATAGAATGCTTTTTGGTTGTCTTTAGAATCAGTGGCAGTTTTGTTTTCGTAACTAGCTTTGGAGGATTTTATGAGGGATCTCAGCTTCTTACTGAGGTTGACTAGGGAGTTCCTCCAATCATGGGATTTTACTTTTTTGCAACAGTTTCTTTCTTCTGTTGTAGAGTTTGTTTATGGCAGGGGACCACCAGATTGGCTTCCTTTTTTTTGGAGGATATCATATTGGTTCTGTTAGGGATAGCACGATCAATGCACTCGTGTAAGTGCTTATAAAGTGCATTTGTATAGTCTGTTGTCCGTTTGCATGGATGTCATGAAGTTTGCCACTTCTGTCTTAAGAAGCGTGAAGTTGGCTTTGGAGAAATTTTTTACGGTGGGTTCCCTAATGGGGGGCTGGAGGAGGATGTGGATGTCTAGGGTGATTAGCTTGTGGTCGGATCTGACCAACGAGGAATTGACCATTGGTGTGGAACACCAGTCACCCATTTTGTTAATGACCAGGTCTAGGATATTGCTGCCTCTGGTGGGGGTGTGGATAAGTTGATCCAAGGCACTGGATTTTATGAATTCCAGAAAACGTTGCGCAAGTGTTGTCGAAAGCTTCTATGAACCTAAAGGAGTTGGTACTTGAGTAGTTTTCCCAGTTAATGGTGGGGTAGTTGAAATTGCCCATTATTAGGGTATTGGGTTGTATCCTAATATTTTCCAGTGTATCAAGAAATGAGGAGTGGGAATCTTGGGGCATGGTGGGGGATCTGTAGCAAGCTACAATTTGGATTGCGGTCTTGCCCATTGTTAGTCGCACTTGGATAATCTCAGATGCATTATGCTGAGCAACTAGCCTGGAGGTGTGGATATCCTTAATGAATATGGACACGCCTCCACCTTTAGCCTTTCTGTCCAGGTTAGGTGGCCGAAAGGTGTGGTATGAATTATAGCCTGGTAATGCAGGGGTGCTCTCTGGAGCCTTGAACCAGGTCTCTGTCACTGCACAGATGTTGATGTTCTCTATTTTAAGGAGTGCCTCGAGTGAGTGCATTTTGAGGTTTAGACTTCTAGCATTGAGTAGCATTACCTTCCGATTTTGCTTGTACCTGTAAAGGTGGTGAATTTGTCATTTGAACCTTGCCTAAACTAATAGCCTGTTGACTGTTTAAGATACAAAGCAATCACTTTAGAGAAAAAAAAACTGCAAAAAAGTTATAAAAATTGCTAAAATAAATAATTAAATACAGAAAATACCAAAATGCAATAAAATAAGTATTTTCCATTTTTATTGTTAACTTTAAGCTAGGAAACTTTAGAACAACTCTAAACATATGTGCTTCCAGCTCAGCTTTTCTGAAGTCTAGGAATAAGATTTCCAATATCAAAGTTAGTATATTTAGAGCTGCAGGGATGTGTGGGTGTGCAGGGGGCTTGTCCCCTGCAAAAACACTGTTTTTATTATTTATTTAACATTTGTTTACTGGGAGAGTCCAACTGGAACAGACCCCTTTTCAGCGGAGGCTCATGAAAAAACACTGCAGACGCATGATTTTAGGATTGTGGGAGGAAACCCATGCAAATGCAGGGAGGACATGCAGACTCTTCACAAAAGTCACCCGAGCCGAAAATCGAACAGAACCTTCTGCTGTGAGGTGACAATGCTAACTGCTGCATCACTGCGTTGCCCTGGTGTTTTGCTATAGGGTAAAGTAAGATTGTAAAATAGTGCAGTTATATTTGTCTTTACTGCAGTGTTGTGTGATCTTAGTGTTGGTATATTTAGATATGTGGGTGTGTCTGTCTACATATGGGCTTGCTTCCCTTAAGTGTTTTTTTATATATTTGGCTCAGGCAGTCCATATTTTTTGGCGGGGAATGGTTTCTGGCAATCTTCTTTCATTAAAGTGATATACTGATATAAAAGCAATCCAGTTCACTGTTGTACATAATTAGTCTTATTTCCAACCAGCCTGTCAGTCGATGTTATGTTTTTGTTTCCATCTGGCAACTAGCCAATTCCACCATTCAATTAAGCAGCTGGTGTAAAACCTCAAACGTTAAAACATTTTGAAATAAATAGTGATTTTTAAATTTAGTTCAGTCTTTCACGTGTTTTTGACTTTGACACCAGTTTGCAATGACTGGTGTCAGCTGCCATCTGCTTCATACATCTACATCCATTCATCAGCCAATACCAGAATTATATTATTCTCCTTATCAGTGTTTCCTTGATTGAACAACCCAAAACTACCTTCCTCATAAAGGAAATTTTTATTAATTCCAGTGGCTTTGCTTCTGCGGGTTATCACTCTTCTTCTTCTTCTTTCGGCTTTTCCTGGTTAGGGGTCACCACAGCGGATCACCTGTTCGCTCATGATTGGCAGTGGAGTTTTATGGTGCCGAGTTGCCATCCTGGCACCCAACCTTCCACAGAAGGCACACACATGCACACACTCATACCTAGGGCCAGTTTAGTGTGTCCAATCCAATGTTTGGGATGTGGGAGGAAACCGGAGCACCCAGAGGAAAACCCACGCAACCACAGGTAGGACATGCAAACTCCGCACTGAAGGCACCCCAGCTGAGGATCGAACAGGAGAGCCTCTTGCTGTGAGGTGGCAACGCTAACCGCTGCACCACCATGGCCGCCCTTCTGCGGGTTATCACTCTATTTTGTTTATTAACAGAACTTCTCCAAGATGCTTTAAAGTTTATTTTTAAATACAGGGAGTCTTCTGATAAACATTCCTAGTCATCCCTGAAATTTATGACACTATCTCTGTGTTAATTGAACCAGTACTTCTACACTTAATACCATCCATGTTCTTAAAATGCATCCATTCTTTGTCTTACAAACAGTTTTCAAGTGTTCATTTTAAATAACTCTGCAAAAGAGCCACATAACTAATCTACTTAATTAGTATATAATCAGATATTGTGATAAAGTGATTACAGATCATAGAATCTAGTCATATTGTTTAGATAATGAACGTTTTTCAAAATAAGCAAAACCTTCTGTATTAAGATTCATACATTACTATGGAACCCAACATGTTGTGCATGACTTGAAGATCTAAAAGAAATCCACTGTTGCCATCAGATAGACAGGTGTCCTAAGTAATTGCAATCGACAAAGAAAAGAAGGTCTTTTTCATACAGCCCATGCATCATTTAAAGGGTTTAAAAGTGTTAAATTTTATTTTATTTACTTCTTCACTTGAGACATGAAGAGCTTTGCATACTGTGTTTTTTCAAATGTTTGCAAAAGTCCATTTGCAATAAGTTACAGTTTAGAGGAACACTGAATCCACTGTCTTGAGCTATTAGTGCGGTTTCCCAACTGTGGTTGTAGTGTTGCTTACTCAATCCAAAAGGTGAAGCAATGTAACAAAAAATGTTGGTGCTTCAATGGAGTACAAAATCAAATAAAAAATAAAAGTACAGAGATTTTAACTTTGTGAAAGCAGTCATAAATGTTAATGTTTTGAAAATGTAAACAGACGTAATGGTTAAGTAAGGCAATATATGACTTGCTTATAATTACTTCTGATCTGGTGGTTTTTTTTGTGGATTCAGTCGGGTGAAAATGCCTGTAAAATGCATTTGCTGTCTGCTCCCTTCAACAAGTTCGAAATATCAGATCTGATGTTGTAAATCTTTGTTTATTCATTACAGATAGGACCTTGGTTCCTTCCTCAGAACCGATTCGGCCATTTCCCAGCTCGTGCAAGCCAAAAACTCCCAGCTAAGAACCTATCCACAATGCCCCTCTCCTGGTTACTCCAGATCTCGTTTGCCACGTTCCTAGTCAGACGTGTTAGCCATCTCTCTCAAAGCTAAGTAGACAATTGTTAATTTTATGACAGTTTTTCTTCAAAATTACTACATTTTTAGTCAAGTTAGCCTTTTCTCATTGTTGCCTATAACCTAAGCCTATTCCCTACCCTTTTCCTTGGTAATTTAATTTTTTACCTTTTTTGGTACTGTCCCTCTCTCCTGTCTTTGACAGGCCTTCCCTTTTTACTAGTGGTATTCTTTAAAATAACATCACTGGTATTTTCTCCCTTATTTTTTCTATAGGATAGCAGTTACCTTACCATGTCAGACAAAGCTAAGTTGGGATTTAAACAGTGTGACAAGTGTGGATGTAAGATGCCTAACTCAGATACACATGTCCATTGTGTCTACTGTTTGGGCGTGGATCATATTAAAGCTGACTGTGACATTTGTGCTCGTTTTAGTAATTGGACAGTAGCAGATTGTAAGAATAAACTTATTTTAAAAGGTTTACTCAAGACACCTTTCTCGGAGACTCTATCTGGTCAGAGGTCTCACCCCCTCCTAAGACCAAAAAACATAAGGAAAAACGGAGTCACTCGGTTCCTGCATCTCCGTCCGTTACAGAACCAAGTCAACTCCATGCTTCAACGGCGCCCTCGATGCAGACCTCTTCGGCACCAGGTTCTGTGTCCTCTCCCTCGGTGCAGACCATGATATCCACTCTTATTTTGGTTCCAACCACGGCACGACTGACTTCGGTGCTGTCCTTGGTTCCCACATTGGCTCCCATGACTATACATGCCTCGGCAGCATCCTCAACCATGGTGTCGACAGTTTCTTTGGCTCCATGGGCTCCGATGACTGCACATACCTTGGCATGATCCCCGGCCACGGTGCCGACAGTTTCTTCAGCTCCATTGGCTCCAAAACTTGAATACCTGCCAAGGACAAGATATTCTCCAATTTACGACTCTTTTTTTGGGGCAGAGATTTAGCCCCTTTTTAGAAAGACCTTATTCCCCTTCAGCAACTTCCTTTAGATCCACTAGGAGTTTTTCTGAACTAGACCTAGTGCGGGTTGTGGACCAGCTTCTGGCAGCTAGGGGATTGCCCACTCCAGCTAGACCTTCTGTCCCTACTGGCTCGGAATCTTTTACCACATCTTCCCCTGTTTATCCTCCTCCAGCATCCACCCTGCTCTCAGTACCGATGTCTGCTTCGGTACATACCATCTCTGCTCCGATAGCAGTGTTTCCCCTTTCGGCACCGACCATCCTTTCTCTGAGTGGTGCTTGGACCATCCGTACCTTGGTACCTAGTCCAGCGCCTATTTTCTCGCTGGCACCGTCTGTGTCCACAGTTACGACGGCTTCCAGCTCTCTCGGAATTCCTCAACTGGAGGTGGGCTCTTCGGGGTGGGGTGTGACCTGGTTCCGATGTTCCCCCTCCCGGTTCCGGGCTCCCATCCTTCCTTGAGTGAGCCTGCTGTACAGGTGATGGAAATGGTTCTTCATTCCGAAGGCTCACAGTCAGCACCAATGACATCAGTATCAGAAACTTCCCCTAGCATGCACCTCTCCCAATCCGCTGTGTCTGGTCCCCGGGCATGGGAGTCACAAGAACCCCCTTTGAAGGGAACCCCTTCTCCAGAGTCCTTCTCAGAAGATCCCACTGGAGCCACCCCGGAAGAAACGGTGCAAGAGGAAGCACCTTTATTCCCTGGAGGAATCTATCACAGAAGACACTGATTGTAATGAGGGGGAAGGGTCCCCATGTTCTCCCCCAGATGACGTTTCATTCGGAGACATTCTCGAAATCCTCAAACCTCGTGTGGAATGGAAGTCCTCTAACCCTTCTGAGGAATCGGTGTTCCTGCAGGCCTTCCGTGCCTGGCCATTTACTTCCTGGGTTACCCCACCAGCAGATGACATTGTTAAACTAATTGTGCAGGCCCCGGACAACGTAGAACCTGTCCCCCGAAGGCCAGACAAAATTTTATCTACACCAGAAGACCAGCCCCACTGGTCCAAGTAGTTGACAGTTGATTCTATGGTCGTGGTGGTGGCCACCAAGAGGGAACTAACAGAAGATAGTTCCACTGTCCATCCTCCAAACAGGGAGTCCTGGACTATGGACAGACTAGGGAAGTGGACCTATGCTTTAGCGACCTTCGCCGTTTGGTCACTGAACTATGTGACACACTTTACTTGCCTCAAAAGAGACCTAATTTCCAAAATGTCTTCTTCTTTGGTGGGGGTACTGCCTGATGAGGTGTGTGACACTGTCGCCTCGCAGCTAGCTACCCTTGAATCCATCTCAAACTCCTCAATGCAGTTGATATCTCACACCACGGAGGGGGCAGCTCGAGCTGCCACATCTGTTGTTGTCATGAGACACAATGCTTGGATGTGGTTGTGTGACTTCGCAGACCACTTTAAATCTTCCTTTGTCAATGCATCTGTTGATGTATCTGCACTTTTTGGACCCAAGGTACAAGACACACTTGCACGTAGTGACAAAGACGGAAAGACCTTGTCTGCTGTGCGCATACGCTTTTCCAGCCCCCAGAGGTCCTACTCCAGGAACCAGAAGGGAGGGAAGATGTGGTTTAAGAAATCCCAAGGATCCTTTCGTGACACTCATGGTGAACGATCCCCCTGGGGCGGAGGGGGCAACTCATATGGAAGATGCCCCTTTTGGGGTAGAGGGGGTCCGTGTAACCAGGGCACCAGAAATTCTTTCTCCGGCAGACCGTACCAACGCTCCTGAGCAGTGGCCCGATTGCTTTCCTCTGGAAGCAGTCAGGGTAATTTTTCTCTGCATCTACCAGCCTGGCATCTTATTACTACCGATATTTGTGTGCAGAGAATAATATCTAGTGGTTACCAAATACCATTCGGTTTAACTCCCAGATCCGTCAAACGAATCCCCGATGTACCACCCAATCAGAGGGAATTACCAGCCTTAGAAATAGAAAAGCTGCTAAGAAAGAGTCATCCAACCAGTCCCACTAGACCAGACAGGATCCGAGTTTTACTCGAGGTTCTTTTTAGTGCCAAAAAAGACAGGGGACTGGAGACCAATCCTGGATCTCAGCCTACTGAACAAATTTATCAAACCTCAAAAATTCCAGATGGTCACAGTACAGTCCATTCTACCCTTCCTAGGGAGGGACAATTAGATGTGCTCTATAGACCTCCAGGATGTGTACTACCACATAAAGATAGATCACCGCTCCTGGAGGTTTCTCCGCCTGCGGCTGGGAGCCAATCACTACCAGCTCAGGGCACTGCCATTCGTCTCTCGGCAGCCCCCTGAGTGTTCACCAAATGTATGGCAGTTATGGTAGCTCATCTTCGACTACAAGGATTCCAGGTGTTTCTCAATCTAGATGACTGGCTCCTTACCACGCCAACCAGGAATCTCCTAGTCCACAGCTTCTCTTACACTCAGGGTCTCACTGTCTGCTTGGGGATTACAATCAACAAAGACAAATCTCAGATGTCCCCAATGAAGATACTGGAATTTATTGGAGCGGTCTTTGACACAACATCCTGTCAAGCTTCTCTCCCCCCCTCACAGGCTTTTGAAAATAAGACACCAAATCCAAGACCTTCTTTCTCACACATATGTACCAGCATGTCTTGTACTGCAACTCTTGGGCTCCATGGCAGCTGCCATTACGTTAGTACCACTGGCGAGACTGCACATGAGAATCCTGCAGTAGCTCCTTTCCGCACAATGGTCTTTGTTAACCCACCCACTCAACACGCCTTACAAACCGTTGCAAGGAAGAAATGCTATAGTGGATGAAGCCACAAACAAATCTTTGGTGTCGACCGTTCTGTCTTCCCCAACCCATGGCCACGATGACCACGGACGCTTCACTGTTGGGGGGGGGGCATTTCCAGGGAAAGACTGTCCAAGGCACCTGGACCCCCATCGAGGCAAACTTACAAATAAATGTCCTGGAACTGAGGGCAGTTCTCTTAGCATTACAAGCATTCCATGCATCCCTACCCTCGGGGACCATTGCATTTCAGTCAGACAACATGTCAGTCATCTGGTATATCAACAAGCATGGCGGAACCAGATCTTACCCCCTGTGTCGGGAAGCCATGAGGATTTGGCACTGGGCGATAGCTTCCAATTGCTTTCTTATAGCAACGTACATTCCTGGGAGTTCCAACCTTATTGCGGACAGTCTGAGCAGGAACATCCTGATGTCTCACGAGTGGTCCTTCAACCCTGTAATAGCAGATCAGATCTTCTAACATTGGGGCAAGCCTTGCTGCGACCTGTTTACTTCCCCACTAAGCTACAAATGCAGAAGCTATTTTGCCTTGCTCCCCCCTGAGGGGGAACCACCGAGGAACTTTCTAATGCACGATTGGCCCCTGGGACTTCTGTATGCCTTTCGCCCGTTTCCCCTCATTCCAAAATTTCTCCAGAAAGCTCAGAGGTTGAAAAGCAACGTGATCCTCATTGCTCCCTACTGGCCACGTCAAGTCTGGTTCCCTTTTCTATGGTCTCATCTGATTTACAGCCCTTGGATCCTGGATCCTGGATCATTCCCAGGACCTGTCATCTCATCCTCAGGGACTGATTCATTCGAACCTGCACAGTCTCCAGCTTTCATCTTGGTTCCTCCACTTCCAGTGATTGCCAAGCTGCCTGACATCCCATCTCCTGTTCATGAAATTCTTCTGGCCTCACACAAACCTTCCACTAGAAAGGTTTATTCTCCATTTGGGCCAAATACCAGAACTTAGACCCTTTCTCTATGCCTATTTAAAAGATCCTACAATACCGGACTACTCTTTTACATGCAGGAGCCTCAACTTCAATTTTTTGTCATGGAAGACCATACTTCTAGTAGCACTCACCTCAGCGAGAAGAGTATCTGAGCTGCAGGCCTCGAGTGTCAAGAGTCCTTACTTGATCTTTCACACGGATAGGGTGTCCCTTCGTACTGACCCTTCTTTCTTGCTCAAGGTCATTTCTGGCTTTTCCATTAACCAATCTATTGACCTGCCAGTTTTCTTTCCAAGGCATTCTAATAGAGGGGAGTACCTTTTGCACATCCTTGATGTGCACTGGCAGTAGTTGTTATTTGGACAGAACTAAATCTTTCAGGAAAACAGACCAATTGTTTGTGGCCTTTGCAGGACCCAGATTGGGTAAACTTGTTAATAGATTCGTACTAAGCTAACTGCCCTTGTGGGCCATTTTGAATCCTAGCCAGTTACCCCATGTGAGAATTGAACCCTGTACCCTGTGTCTGTAAGGTAAACACCATAACCATTATGCCAACCTCCCACGCTTCCAAAGTGACTTTATCCTCTTAGCTTAGAAACTTCATTACCTTTATCTACTGACAGAATAAGCTATCCTTACCTTCCAGAATAAAGGCTCATTCTACCAGATCTATGGCTACTTCTGCAGTTTTTCATTCCAAAGCCTCTATGGATGACATATGTGCAGCAGCCACTTGAGCAAGACCTCATACCTTTATATCTCATTACAAATTGGATTTGGCATCCAGGGGACGAGCATCTTTTGGTTCTATGGTGCTTAGGAATATCCTTCCTTAGGGCCACTCAGGACTGAAGTAGCTGGGGACTCGGTCCTATCTGTAATGAATAAACAAAGATTTACAACATCAGATAAAGAAGTTATGTCTTACCAGAACGTTCCATCTGTGTTGTAGATCTTTGTTCATTCATTACTTCCCGCCCTCCTTCCCCCTGCCTGGACACCTGGTGGACTTTAGGAACTCCTGGTTAAGGTATTTTCTCAGACAGAGCCTCCTACTATTTTTTTCTATTACTACATCTTTTATCTAGGGCAGGCAAACTTGATCTGGAGTAACTAGGTGAGGGGCGTTGTGGGTAGGGTTTTAGCTTAGAGTTTTTGGCTTGCGCAAGCTGGGAAATGGCCGTATCGGTTCCGAGGAAGGAACCGAGGTCCTATCTGTAATGAATGAACAAAGATCTACAATACAGATGGAACGTTATGGTAAGACATAACTTCTTTTTTAAGTGCCAAAAGCACCTTATGGTGTTAATGCTAGATAATTCTAACACTCTTGTTTTATCTGTACTGGTTTGAAGAGTATGCTTTGTCAAAATATCCACATAAAGAACACACTAAGCTGCTTTACTGAAGGCTGGCATTACCCCAGGTCATATGACTCACTATACATTTTAGTTGCAGCTTTTTTAAAGGGATGCTAACAAGCTCTCATATTTCTGTATGTGACAGTACAATTTTCTCAGCTTGCTTCACAGGTGAATTCTACCATTTGGTAGTAGCAAGCAGGATTAACCTTTCTTTCTTCAGTCTTCTTTAGGGAATGATGCATTTCAGTACCATCAACAGCTGAATAAGCTGTTCTCTGCAGGAGGTCACATTGAATTTTTCTGCTGAAGCTCACGTTTTAGATTGTTGGTTTGTCATTTGGTTTTGCTTTAGCATTATACTTTTAACATAGCAGCATTGGTTGGTAAGCAGCAAACAGTTAAAATCAGTGTTTGCAAGCAGAAGTGGACCATTCGTGTCCAGCCTGTTCTTGGGAACACCCTGTGAGTTTATTTTTTAGGAGCAATTCCTGCTTTCTTTCCTTTTTGTTTCTCATTTTCTTTGATGTTTTATCTGTTTAATGTTTAACGTCATCTCTACACATTTGTGTTACTATTCTTCCCATTATGTGTATGCACATGACTTATTTTTGCCTCATATTGGTCTTGGACTGTTGTAACTGCTGGCCTCAGTCATGTCTCAGAGATAGTATAGTGAGCATGATAAATTCCATTAGTTTTCTGGGTAATATCGCTATGGGTAAAATTATTTTATTACTGACATTCTGTCCTGTGGCACAAATTTAATGAGTGCTTTTTTTTTTTATCCCCAAGGTGTGCTGTTTTGATGTTTCAGAGAGAATTTGCTCTTCGTCTTGTTGCTAAACCAGGAGATAAACTGTATTGCCGATTGTCTATTAACACTCAGCTTTTGGCACGTGTGGACCACCTGATGAAAGTAGGTTAAGTTGCATGCACAGTTTAATGCTAAATGGGTTGTAGCTCTTTGTTTTGAAAGATTTGTCAATGAAGAATCAGTTGTAATAGTTAATTTTGTGGTATTGAATGGTCCTTGTGTATGTTGGAAGCTAAATTAGTAATTCCAGACATTATTGGAATACTCCTGATATAAAGATCACTAGTTATAAATATATTTAACTTTACCTTCATTTTCATTTTTTTCTTGCCTCACTCTGGGATGAAAAGAGGCATGGATGTTATTTTCAGAATCTTATAAAAAAAAAAGCTGGTGCTGTTGAAAATGTAGTGTTTACCATTTTTTATGCAAAAGCGCAACAGATTGTTGATTATTTTGAGTTTGATATGTTGACCGTGACCTTACCTGTTTTCATCATAATGATCACTGTTGTAGTAGCCTTAGCTATATGGGTTATATCCTGCCAAGGATATAACTGCTGGTCAGCTTCCAAAGCATTAGGGCACCTTCCACATTTCTAAACTATCAGGCAGCTTGAGCTAAGCTGACCAAAAGACTGGATTAGGCTCCAAGACTTTCTGAGCTTCACTACTGCCAAAAAGTATGCTCCTCTGAGGCTTTCAAGGATTGATGGTTGTCTTGTGCTGTTTCTTTGCTAGGCAGAAAGGTTCCCTTTGGGGGAAAAAACTTCCACTCAGTTTTTGTTTATTATTAATATTTTCTTTTTTCAGGAAAGTTATTTTAAGGAGTTTGTGTTTTAAAGGACTGTCACAAGACTGTACAGTTATTTTAAACAGGAACACTCTCTTTCCTGTCAGTTTAAAAGTTGTATAAAGTGAATGAAAAATATTTTTCTGTTGGGAAATTGTGTTTATTTTACTTTTTGGGGCGGGCAGAGTGTTTTAAAGTTCTTTTTACAATGTTTGTCTTTGAAAAAAAAAAAAACACTTCTAAATTTTACTAGCATTTGCTGATTGATTTCTTTGGGAAAGAGGCAAATATTTCATCTTGACCATGAAACAATCTTTTGGTCCCATGGTAAGTCCTTCCTCCAGCCACAGAACATTAAGCAAACAGCCTGTGCCATCTCAGCAGGCTAGCAGTTTGCCTCAGCTGCAGGTAGGTGACTCTGCTGTGGCAGTTACTTGTACCTTGGACTACTCATCATTTACCCCAAACCCCTATGGTGTAGCACCTACAGCCACTATGGACCAGGGGTTAGACGCATCCTCTGCGGATGTTGGAGTCCCCTTAGTGGACAAGGAAGGGCCACTCTTGTCAGTACTGGGAGAGGAAACAGGGAAGGATTCTCTGTTGTGTCAGAATGTCATGCCCATCCTTGTGGAAACTGCTGCTGCTGTTAATAACATTGTTATTCCCAGTTTTCCTGTCAAAAAGAAACAGAAAACTAAACATGTATCTACTTTTCTTCAAATTTCCTTAGAAAGGAATAGTTTAAAATCTCTAGCCGAAGGTTTAATTTGGGCTATTGATCCTTCTTGTAAAGTAGTCTCTAGTAAAAGGAAAAAGGGATACTTCCTTTCCTGAAGAGATTCAAGATTTTGAATCTGGACAGGAAGATGAAGGGACAGATGCAGGGTTTTCTCCTCAGATTTCTCTGATCCAGACTCAGGGGAGAGCTCAGTTTCAGACTGTCTCTATGGGAAGCTCTGTTTCTCTGAGACTACTTCTAGAATGTACCACTGTTTTCACTGGGGGAACACTGAGGTTTCTCAGTTCCTCAGAAAATGCTATGAACTGTTACTGAAGGAATTTCTATAAGCTGCACACATTCCTCCAGTTTTGGAAGGATGTGTGTATTACTACCTGCAATTTCCATGACAGTCAGCCTGCTGCCCCTAAAAAAGGCAGATATAAAGTTCCTCAGTTTTTCAAGTTTTTATGTGCCCTTCCCAAACATGATCAAGTAGCTGTAGCTTTAGTTAATTCTTCTGCCGTTAAACACTTGGCTAATTCAACCCTACTCCTTCTAACAAAGATGGGAAAATTATTGTTAAGTTTGGGGGAAAGTGTATGCTCTGCAACGTTAGTTTTCAGAATTTTGAATTCTTAAGTTTGTTCTCAATGTGAAAGTATGAGGAATGTTTTATCTGCACTGTCTTTTGTTGAGGAAAATCTGTTTTAAATAAGTAAATGTCTTAATTGTTCATGTCACTACTCATTGTTTACAGTGTGTATATGACTCTTTTGATACTTCTTCAAGGGTTATGGATGCTGGTACAGTTTTGAGGAGGTTTGCATGGCTGCATTCTCAGAACCTCCCAGATGAGATTTTAAATTCTCCATTGGATAGAGATTTAGTTGTTGGCCTGTCTTTTGTAGAGGTGATAGAAAGTGTGATGAAAGTGTTAAGCTGATACAAGGAATTTCTGTAATTGATCAGCCTTCCTTTTCCAGGTTTTCCGATGGATTCTATTAATTCCTCATCCAGTCTTAGTAAAAAACAAAATAAACAGTCTCAAAATACAGTTAAACAGATGTTTAAGAAGAAATGGTAAGGGGTTCCAAGAAAAATTCTGACAACGTCCAAAATAAAGGACAGTCCAATAAGTCAGAATGACTATTTGAGGGACATTGTTCTCCCCTCCCACCCTGCCAGCCCTGTTTTTTTTTTCTTCCAGAAAGTCTGAATCTCCATATTTCTTTTCGGCAACAGATAGTTTCAGACAAATGAGTTATGAAGACCATTCCTCACGATTACAGATGGCAATGGAAGGAAATTCCTCCTCTCCAGTGTGTAATTCCTCATCCTGCAGACCAGACTCTTTTGTTTCCACCTGTTCTTCATCACATGCTGTCCCAGGGAGTGATAGAACCAGGTCCCCCTTCCCAGGTTGGGAACTGTTTTTATTTAAGGTTTCTAATGCTAAAGAAAATACTTGGAGACCAGTTCTAGAACTTTTTTTTTTAGTAAACCTGTTTGTGATAGTCCTTAAATTAAACATGATATAATTTCACAGCCTGCTACCTATTCTTCCTCATTCATGTTTCCTTGTAACATTACATTCCTACTCATCCAGACTTCAGGCATTTCTTAAGATTTTGTCTCTGAATCATCAGTTCTTTGCCATATCCTTTGGGCTATCCACTGCAGCAAGAGTTTTCACAAAGTATATAGCTCCAGTTATAACTCATTGCAGGCTACAGGGTATCTACATTTTTTCATATTTAGATTACTTGCTTTTCTTTGCAGTCTTTTTCAAAAGTATCAGGAATCTCAGTCATGAGTGAGAGATCTTTTACACAAGCTGGGTTTCCAATAGAACATTCAAAAGTATTTCTTGAATCCTTCTCATAAGATGTGTTTATGGGATGTAAGCTATACACCACAATTCAAAGAGCTTTTCTTCCACAGGAAAAAAATAGATCTATTTCTGGGGGTTTACACTCGGACTTCAGTCACTATGAGGGAATATCTTAGGATTTTAGGTGTCATGGCATCTCTGATTCTCATGTTACCACTGTCAAGACTCCACATGAAAAAGATGCAGAGGTATGTAAAGTCTGTTTAATTCTAGCACAATAACCCTAATTTTTTCAGGTCCTAGTGCTGGGGTTTCTCAGAAGGGAAATCACTTGGTAGAGATAACAGGTCTCCCTAAATCCAGGTCTCCCCTTCTGCCTGTCTGTTCCAAAGCAGTTGGTCACCACAGTCGCCTCAGGCTTTGCTTTTGGTGAGCAGTTTCAGGAGGGATAAAAATGCAAGTTGTGTGCAACACCCAATGACAGATGCAAGTATATAAATATAAAAGAGATGCTTGCCCTGATCAAGACACTCTACACTCGAAATCATCTTTGGTCCCCAGGACGTCAAGTTGTTAAAAACAGTGCCACAGTCATGTGGTACATCAGCAAGTGAGGGGAAACCAGGTTGCACCCCACCCCACCCCATGCAAATTAGCCATCTTAGTTTGGGATGTAGCTTCGCAGCAAAGTCTCACTCTATAGGCATTCTACTTTCTGGCAGAGCAAATTTCCGGCATAGACAAGCTGAGCAGGACAAGAGCAAACCTTCATGAATGGAAACTAGATCAGGGGGTCTTCCAAGATTTGATCCATCTGTGGGGGGTTCCTCAAGTATAGACCTCTTTGCCTTCTTTCAGAACAATCAGCTGACAATATTTCAACCAGCACTGCATGCAAGAAGGTGTGGATGACACATGCATTTTCTTTTCCTTGCACAGGAATGTTCCTGTGTGCTTTTCCATCTTATCTACTAATATCCAGGATACTTCTGAAGATTCAGAAGGAATTCCCCAAGATCGTTCCTTCCTCACAGACTGGATCTGCTAACATAAAAACAGGGCTGTTTGATACATCCTAGCACCCATCATCTTAGACTGACTGCCTGGACGATAGGGTTTTAATTCCCTTTAGGTACCTGTTTACTAAAAATGTTCAGCAGGTACTAATGGAGGCAAGAAAGCCAGTGCTAGAAAATCATATATTAGTAAATTGAAAAGGTTTTCTGGTCGGTGCAAACAACATAATCAGCACCCATTCAGGGCTAGTTGTTCTCTGTTTTTACAATGTTTGTGAGTTACCCGCCTAGGCTCATTTATGGGCCATTTCAGTATGTCTGCTCATGGATCCTTCTCTTTGAAAGAGGTTTGATAAAAAATACCTCCAAGAAAACCGGTGTCCTCTCCTTGGGATCTTAATTTTGTGTTAGAGAGTCTAACACTTGCTCTGTTTGAATCTGCTAACCTGGCTGAAGTTCTTAACATGGAAAACAGTTTTACTGACTGCTCTTACTTTTACAGGAAGGGTACCTGTTTTGCAAGCTCTTATGATGACTCAACCCTATCTCATTTTCCACAGGGGGCAGGGTTTTTTGAGAACTATTCCTCCTTTTATGTGTAAAGTGGCATCTGAGTTTACTTTAAGCCAAAGTATCCATCTCCCAGTTTTCTTTCCTGAACCCAAAAATGAGGGAGAAAGGATACTCCAAACCTTGGATGTCCACTGACAACTGGGGCGCTATCTTGACAGATCTATATCTTTCAGATTTTTGGATCAGTTGTTCATTTCTTGTAAAGGTAAAAAGAAGGGACATCCTGTGTCCAAATAGAATATTCCAAATAGCTGTCTAAGGCTGTTACATTTTGTTATACTCACTGCAACAAAACTATTCCTGGCAGGGTCAAGGTCCACTCTACTGGGGCCTTTATTTCATCTATGGCTTTTTGAAAAGGGTTGGATTCTAGAAGTATTCTAGAAGCTGCTACTTGGCCCTCTGTTTATACATTTACAAAGCATTATATGCTGGATTCCTTGTCTAAGTCTAGTTCAAGCTTTCCAAGTACCATTCTCCAGAGGCTCCTGGACTCTCCTTCTTCCACCTCCCAAATGTAGTATGCAGGGTAATCTACCTATATAGCTAAGATTACTTCAGCAGTGAGCAATGTGATGAACATAGTACAGTTGTGTAAGTAACCGTACCGTAACAATAGATGTTTGAATGATCATTGTTGCAGTAGCTGCTGCCTCCCTCCATCCCTGTTTTTGTATTGTTTTTCATTGTTCTTTGTAGCATTGTCCTTTCAGGGCTCAGCCTCCCTCTCTCTGTTGGCGTGAAAACTCTGAATTGCTTGTTGGCCAAACTTGTCTTTAGTCAGCTCAGCTCAAGCTGACAGACAGTTTGGGGGTGTGGAAGGTAGCCTGGAACTTTGGAAGCTGGTCAGCTCTTATAGCCTTAGCAGGATATAAGACATACAGCCTAGGCTACTACAGCAGTGATCATTTAAACATCTACTGTTATGATATGTTTTTCTTATCTAGTTGCAACTTTCTTTTGCTTCGTCCTATGACATTTTTCATTACTGTAATGTGTGGGTTTTCAGTAACTTAGGAGCACATTTTAGAGTATCCGTATTATTGCTCCATGTTTAATTAGTTTTTTTTTATCCAAGTGAGCATAATGTGACAGTTTCTGATGCCCATGTGTACATGAGGCCTCTGCATGGGCACTCAGTTTACATTCGTGCCAACATGACAACCCACTCTCCAGCAGGTGCATGCAGTGTCTTCAGGTAGTGGCTCCACTCTACAGGTGTCGCAGCTGACCAAACCTTTGCAGGACCACAGCCTTGAAATAGTTATTACCACATTGGCTTCTGCCCTACTGTGGGGGAGGCATTTCAGGGGCAGGACTATGCAAGGCTGTTGAAATCTGCAGGGTCAGAACTGCATGTTGTGTCATTTTCTGTTGGCCTTAATCCTATTTCAAAATGTTACAGCTCAAGAACCCAGTAGTTGCACACACAGACAAACATAGTCTGATGCATTTAAAAAAAGTGAAGAATGTGCTCCTTTCCTCACTGCCAAGTGGCAGTCAGACTGTGGGATTGGGCCATGTTCTTAATTACAGTTCACATCTCAGGGGTGCCAGTCTACTGGCAGACAGATTCTGTAGGAGTTTAACCTTTTCTCAAAAATGGTCATACCACCCTCTAGTGACAGAAAGGGTACTCAGAGAGAGTCCGGCATGTCCTGGATCTTTTTGCCTCACTAACACAGAATGCTTGAATTATTAATTACTTGTGCCTGGCAAACGCTCAGTCTTGAGAGTCCCTTTTACACACCTGATGTGAGGGTCTTTTGTTTAAAAGCCAAGTTGGACAGGTCCAGATTGATACTTGTGGTGCCTTGCATGGCCAGCCTAGGTGTAGTTTTTAGGGCTGTTCCCCTTCACTCTCTAGAGACTTTTCTATCACACTCTCTCCAATTCACTGCTTTCTCTCTCTCTGTTTCTCACTGAGCAGTCCACTCTCAGATGTAAATCCTGTAAAGCTTTTGGCCTGGCTTCTCCAATTCTAACCATAGCTAGAAACTGAACTTCACACCCAGTGTTAAGGAAGTAATAGCCTCACACAAACTGTGCACTTAGCTGACTTATAAGGGCAAGTGGAAACGTTTCTTCAGGTGGGCACAACACTGAACATTTTCTCCATCACAGCTTCAGACACATCACTTGCTTAGCTGTCTGGCATAACTGTTCAACAAAGGACTAGACTCCATAAGAGTGCATGTAGCAACCATATCTGCCTTCCACCACTGCTGGCTGTAGTGTGTGAAGAGCTTTCCAAAGGTGTATTTCACCTACAATGACCCCCTCCCACATTAGGGAGCCAGTGCTCCTATGAATTCATTGTTAGAAAAACTGACCAAGCACCTCCTTTGTAACATGGGTTGGACTTAAAGAAAGAAATACTAGTGAAATAGAGAGCAAAAATCATTTTTACAGTAGTCATGGTTGCTTAAAGAGTGTGATGAATGGATTTTACTTGGGAAGCAAGAAAGAAATTAGGCTAGGTAGTAAAATGAAAAAAAAGGGGATGTGAGAGAGAATCAGGTGGGGTGGGGAAGGACAGAGATGTAAAGAAATATGAATGTGAGAGAGAAGCTGGAGGAGCTAAAAGTTAGGAATTGCAGGTAAGGGCTGAAGTAGAGAGAGAGTATTTATATAGGAAATTATGTTGAGGTAGGTGGGAACGGGGATAAGATGGTAGAATGGAATGGGCTATCACTGTGTTCCAGTGTAGGCAGTTAAGTGAAAGCCTTAGATGTTGATCGTGTTACACTGCTGCAGTCTTTACACTTGGGTTATCCTGGCGTCAGGCGGTTCCCCAGTCGGCCTGAGTTCCAAAGTCTTGGTCCAGTGTCGGTTGCTGTCGCATCCTCCCTGACGTCAGTGCGACAGGGGTATATAAGATGCAGCTGACACTATTTTCTTCAGTCTTTCTTGCCACGCGGTGCCCGAAGCAAAAGCAGTTCGCAAGTGCCGGTCGGCCATCTCCTGAGATTTTCATTCCGAATCCAGAACCGAAGTCTTCTACAAAGCTAAGTACCCGTTGAAACTTTTCTTGCCTCAGACCGATGTCAGTAAAAGTTAATAACTGTATTTCTTGTGTGAAGCAAATACCTCATAAGGATTTCCATTCCTGTTGTATCCCATGCCTAGGCCCAGACCACGACGTCACTGGTTGTCGGTTTTGTGCTAGGTTTAACAAGCGCACTGTTAAATGTCGGTTTGATTTTGCCCGACATTATTTTGGTAGAAAATTCAATTATACCATGCCGTCGGAACTTCTGACGACCGGAGTACACAAAAAGCGCAAAGACAAGGATAGGCATCCAAGGCCTAAAACTGACGACGAAGCCTCTTCTAGGCCAGTCGCCGGTTCTCCGGTTTTCAGCGAGGCACCTTCGCAGCCCCTGACAACCGCTTCTGTAGAACCACAGGCCGCCTCTGACTCCCACGTGGAGATGGCTGGGCAATTGGACGTACAGGTTATTCAGCCTACCGAGACTAACCTTTCAGAGGGATCCGGAGTAGCTGAGCAACCCACAGCTTCAGAGGGTGTCTTCAGACCTACTCAGATGTTCATCGTGTTTCACTGTTGCAGTCATGACTGTAGGGTTCTCCCTTGCCGGCAGGCAGTCCTCGGTTGGCCAGAATCCCAAAGTCTGGGTCCGGCGTCGGCTGTTCAGCCATGCTCCCTGACGTCAGAGCACCAGGAGTACAAAGCTGACAGCCGACGCCATATTCTCCAGTCTTTGACATGCAGTGATAGCAGTTCGCATTTGCCGGTCGGCTGACTCCCGACAATTTTTGCTAGAAGTACTTCAGTCCGAAGATTTTCTTCTCCTACTCAAAGCTAAGTACCCCGTTGGGGAAACTTTTTTCTTGCTCCAGTCCGATGTCAGAAAAAGATAATAATTGTATTTCATGTGGGAAGCAAATACCTCATAAGGATTTTCATTCTTACTGTATTCCCTGCTTAGGCCCTGACCACGACGTAGCTAGTTGTCGGTTTTGTGCTAGATTCAATCAACGTACGATTAAACGGAGGTACGATTTTGCATTTCATCACTTCGGTAGGCGCTTTAATTACAAAATGTCGTCTGATTCAGTTCTGGCTACCAGAGTTCACAAACGACGCAAGGATAAAGACAGGCCTCCGAGGTCCAAATCTGATGATATTGTACAAACAGAGCCAGCTTCAGGTTCGGCCGTCGTCAGTGAGGCGCTTTTGCAGCCCCTGTCGTCGGCCATTTCAGAACCGATGGCTGAAACGGACTCTCACGAGGAGCCAACTAGGCCTTTGAATATTTCTGTTGCAGGACTTTCGGACAATGCTCCTTCGGATGGGTCTGGAGCCGCTGTGCAGGTACCGGCTTCCGAAGGGGTTTTCAGGCCTACTCAGCTTCTAATAAAGGCAAAGACAAAGGCAAAGACTCCTTCCAAATCAAAGACTACAGCTCAGGCCTCTTCTGATCCGGCACCCAAGTCTCAGAAACAGTTACTTAAGATGGCGGAGGACTTACTTACTATGATTAGGGGTTCACATCCCCCTCCAGATAAAAGGCCAAGGCAGGAAGTGTATTATGACTCCTCTGATCAGGCTTCTGTTTCTTCAGTTTCTTCTTCTGATCAGGAATATTCTTTCCCTCCTTATGAGGATTCTGATGATGAGGAATCCATTCCTTCAGCTTCTCCCCCTGAGGATTTTTATTTTGGGGAAACCTTACATGAAATGAGGGAACATTTTCACTGGGAAGGACAGGAGTACTCAGAATCTAAGAAAAGACTTGGGGATTTTCTTTTTCTTCCCCAACATAGACCCCTGGCTATTCCTCCTATTTTGGATATTGTGGATGTTGCCTTTTCGGAGGCTAACTTAACTCCGGACTCTTTTCCTCCTGCTCCTGCTAAGCCAGACAGATATTATAGGGTTCCTGATTCCCACCAGGTTTTGTACAAGAATCCTACTGCTGATCCTGAAACCATTTCTCAGGGTCCTAAGGGGGTTAAGGCCGCTATTGCTAAAAACCCCATTCCCACTGAGAAGGATTCCAGATCCTTGGAAAGATGGGGCAAAAAAGTGTACACTTCTGCTACTTTATCTATTAGGGCTTTAAACTGTCAATTTCATATGCTGAAATACCAGCAATTTCTTCTGTCTGTTTTGAAGCAAAAGCTAACTTCCATTTCTGCCTGTGCAGATGATAAGGAATTACATGACTTAATGCATACCACTGAACAAGTTGGGAAGCTTGGTTACACTGTGGATTTGATGCCTTGGAGGCTTCTTGTAGGGCTGCTGCCTCTGGTACAGTCATTAGACGGCATGCTTGGTTAAAGGAACAAAACTTGCCAGATCAAGTAAAAGCTAAGTTATTGGATGCTCCTGTTGAGCATAATGTTTTGTTTGGACCAAAGGCTGAAGAGGTGATAAAGAAGATGGAGGACAAGGCAAAATCCATGCAAACGGTTAAGGATTTCTTACAAGTACAGCCACCCAGATTTAGTAGGAATTGGCTTACAAAAAATTGGTCCTTTCCCAATTCAGACAGTCCTCAGAGGGGTAGATACAGACGCTCCCGAGGAAGACCTCAAACGCAAGCTTCGTATAGACCAAGACAATGGACTGCTTCCACCCCTAGGGGAGGAGAGGACAGGTCGCAAGCTCTTAGAAAACGGGCTAAATGACTCCCTCTGTTGGGCTGCAGGAACTTCTTGCCTGGAAGCCCCACTCGGAGGAAAACTTTCTCTTTTTCACCTAAATTGGACTCATATAACCCAAGACAAGTGGGTTCTGGATGTGGTTTCAAGAGGTTACAAATTCCATTTTCATACCCTACCAAGACCAAGCGGTTATAGTTAGAGGCCTTAAACCAGGTGGAGGCTCTCTTGGCTATGAAAGCCATAGAACTGGTTCCACTTTCAGAGATGGGACAAGGTTTTTACTCAAGACTCTTTCTAGTCCCCAGAAAGCAAAACTCATGGAGACCCATTCTGGACCTGTCAATCTTGAACACTTTTCTCGAGATACCAAAATTCAAGATGCTTACTCTACTGCAGCTACTTCCAATGCTGACCAAAAATGCATGGATGGTAACTTTGGATTTAAAGGAAGCATATTTACACATTCCCATCAGGCAGGAATGCAGAACATACCTCAGGTTCAGGGCCGGATCGAGGCACTATCAATTCTCTGCGCTGCCCTTTGGATTGTCTACTGCGCCCAGGGTCTTCACCAAATGCCTGGCTCCAGTAGTAGCTTATTGCAGACTCAAGGGAATTCAAATTTACCCTTATCTGCGATTGTCTAATTCAGGCAGACAGCAAGGATGTCTTACTCCAGCATCTAGAATTTGTTCAGAACCTTCTCAAGTTCCTGGGATTCTCTGTAAACATAAAAAAGTCAAATTTGACACCCTCACAGCAGATAACTTTTCTGTGTGCTCTTCTAAACACCACAACTCAGATGGCATTTCTGACATCCGAAAAACAATTACAGCTGGCTTCAACTTTCAAAACCTTGGCAACTTTAACTCAGCTTTCTGCAAGGAAATTCCTGCAGGCTTTGGGTTACATGGCCTCCTGCATCCTTCTGGTACCATATGCAAGACTACATATGAGGAAAATTCAGTGGTACCTAAAAAAGTGTATGGTCTCAGCATTGCCACAGTTTAGACATACAGATCACCGTCTGCCTTGTGTCCAAAAGGAATTCCTTTGGTGGTCCAAGGCATGTACTCTAAACATGGGAAAACCCTTCAGTCTGCCTCCAGCCACTCAGATACTAACCACGGACGCTTCAGATTATGCATGGGGAGCCCACTTTCAGGGCAACTGTCTGCAGGGCCTTTGGACAAAGGATCAGAAGCTCCTGCATATCAATTTAAAGGAAATGTTAGCCTTACAGAATGCTCTATTGGCCTTCAGGAATCTTCTACAACCAGGACAGCTACTAAACGGACAGACAACACCACAGTTATGTGGTACATAAACAAGCAAGGGGGATGTCATTCCTATCCCCTTTGCAGACTAGCCATGAATCTATGGAACACAGCTCTAGCTTGCAAACTGGACCTTCAAGCTCAATTTCTACCAGGGAAGCAAAACTTCCTGGCAGACAGTCTGAGCAGAAACCTGTCGGATCCACACGAATGGATGCTGGACACCAAAATATTCAGGATGATTACAGCAGTCTGGGGATGTCCTCCCATGGACCTCTTTGCATCCCATCTCAATCATCAACTACAGATTTTTTTGCACCAGGACTTTCCACAAGCCAAAGTGGATGCACTATCATTCAGTTGGAGAAACCCTCTCGGGTATGCCTTCTTCCAACACTTCTTCCACGGGTGTTATTAAAGATCAAACAGGACAAGCCCAAGATGATGATTTTGCTGGCCCCAAATTGGCCACAACAATTTTGGTACCCAACTCTGAAAAACCTTTGTCTGGAGCCCCCTTGGGTATTACCACAGACTCCGAACCTTCTGTCCCAGCACCAGGGTCAGGTTCTGCACTCCCATGTCAAAACTCTCAGCCTGGCGGCCTGGTTAATCCAGGATCCCTTAATTCATTCTCTCCTACCCAAGCAAGTTATGGATGTCATTTTAGAAGCCAGACGTCCTAGCACTAGAAAATCTTATGCAGGGAAATGGAAAAGATTTTGCACCTGGATGCAGGTTCAGGATTCAGATCCTCTTACTCCTAACATTCCTCTGATTTTACTTTACCTGACAGACCTCTTACATAAGGGTCTCTCTTTCTCTTCCATAAAGATCCATGCTTCTGCTATTTCTGCTCATTATAATACAGACCCTCCTATCTTTTCCCATCAGCTCATGAGGCAGTTTCTCAGAGGAGCTAAGAACTTAAGGCCCCCTAGATCTCCTCCCATTCCTGCTTGGGATCTCAACTATGTTTTGGAAAAACTCTCCTTACCTCCTTTTGAGCCTGCTGCCACTTCTGACATCAAGTTTTTATCCTGGAAGACAGCCATTCTGTTAGCTCTGACCTCTGCCAGGAGAGTTTCGGAGTTGCAAGCTCTCATGGCTGTGGAACCTTATATTATTTTTCATCAAGACAGGGTGTCTTTAAGGACTAATCCTTCTTTCATGCCTAAGGTGGTTTCCAAAGTGGCTTTAAATCAAAGTATTCATTTTCCAACCTTTTTCCCCAGTCCTCAAAATAAGGGGGAAAGGATCTTGCATTCCTTGGATGTACACCGACAACTACGTTTTTACCTGGACAGAACCAAGGACATCAGGAAATCAGAACAATTGTTTGTTTCTTATGCTTCAAGTTCCCAAGGTAAAGCTATTTCAAAACAGACCATTTCTAAATGGATTGCTCATGGAATCAGATTTTGTTATTCACATCATGGTAAGCAAATCCCAGGGAGTATAAGAACTCATTCTACCAGAGCTGCTGCCACTTCAGCTGCCTTCCTCAGAGGAGTTCCTACCAAAGACATTTTGGAAGCTGCAAACTGGAGTTCAGTGCATACTTTTTCCAAGCACTACAATCTACCTCTTTACTCTTAAGTCTAGGGCAGGCTTTGCTTCTGCTGTCTTGCAGGGCCTTTTAGCCGCCCCTCTTCTTTATAACCACCTCCCTTTTATTCTGCTTTGGGATTCAACCCTACAGTCATGACTGCAACAGTGAAACACGATGAACATAGTACTGTTGTGTACACTTACCATAAATGTAGATGTTCGGGTGTCTTCACTGTTGCAGTCTGGGTTTCCCTCCCTCCTGTCCCCCCTTATTTTTTCTTTTGTGTGGTTCCCTTCTTCACCCTTCTTTTGAGGTGTATTTGCAAAAGGGTATGGGATCTTACTCATTTTGGAGCACCTGACATCTGGGGCAAGAAAAACTGGAGAATATGGCATCGGCTGTCAGCTTTGTACTCCTGGCGCTCTGACATCAGGGAGCATGGCTGAACAGCCGACGCCGGACCCAGACTTTGGGATTCTGGCCGACCGAGGACTGCCTGCCAGCAAGGGAGAACCCTACAATCATGACTGCAACAGTGAAGACACTCGAACATCTGCATTTATGGTAAGTGTACACAACTGTACTTTAAGCATTAAACCCTCAGCTAAGTCTAAGCCTCCTTTAAAATCAAAGAAACAAATACAGCATTCTCCAGGACAGGCCTCCATGCCTAAGAAACAAATGCTCAAAATGGCCGAAGACCTAATCACTCTGATCAGGGGGTCTCATCCCCCTCCTGATAAAAGGCCTAGACAGGATGCAGACTATGACTCATCCGACCAGGTGTCCATCTCTTCTGATTCATCCTCAGACCTAGGATACTCTTTACCCCCTTATGAGGATTCTGATGCTGAGGAATCAATTCCATCAGCCTCACGGCCTGAGGACTACTCCTTTGGGGAAACCCTACATACCATGAGGGAGCATTTCCACTGGGAAGGCCAGGATTAGTCAGAATCCAAGAAAAGGCTCAGAGACTTCCTTTTATTACCTCAACACAGACCCCTTGCTATTCCGGGAGTGTTAGATATTGTAGATGATGTGTATACTGAATCCAGCTTAAATCCTGATTCCTTACCTCCAGCCCCTGTTAAACCTGACAGATACTACAGAGTCCCTGACTCACATAAATTTCTGTATAAAAGCCCTGTAGCTGACCCTGAAACTATTTCTCAGGGACCCAAAGGAGTTCAGGCCTCATCAGCCAAGAATCCAGTCCCCTCTGACAGAGATTCCAGAGCATTAGACAGATGGGGAAAGAACTGCGGTGGTGGTGCTGCGGTAGCATTGTCGCCTCACAGTTAGATGTTGCCCGTTCGATTCTCAGTTAGAGCGTCTTCTGTGTGGCGACATGCATGAATGGGCGTTCCTTCGCTGAAAGTTGTGCGTTAGGCCCGGCAAGCCAGCACGTAAAAATCTACTGCCAATCATTAGCGGACCGGAGTTGCGCTGTGTTGACCCCTAACTGGGAGAAGCCGAAAGACACAAAGACAGATAGGGAAAGAAAGTATATACGTCTGCAACTTTAGCAATGAGAGCCTTAAATTGCCAGTTTCACATGCTAAAATATCAGCAATTTTTACTGTCTCAGTTAAAACAGAAAATGCTTCCAGAATCAGATCCTCCTAATTTTAAAGAAATGCAGGATTTATTGCATGCAGCTGAACAAGTGGGAAAGCATACTTTGCAATGTGGTTTTGATTCTCTAGAGGCCTCCTGCAGAGCAGCAGTTACAGGCTCTGTCATTAGAAGACATGCTTGGTTAAAAGAACATACGTTACCAGATCATGTTAAAGCAAAATTATTGGATGCACCTTTGCAGCAGGATGTGTTATTTGGAGTTAAGGCAGAAGAGGTATTAAAGAAAATGGAGGATAAGGCAAAATCTATGCAAACGGTGAAGGATTTCTTACAGGTTCAGCCTCCTAGATTTAGCAGAAACTGGCCAACTAAGAAGTGGTCCTTTCCAATTACAGACAGACCTCAAAGGGGAAAGATACAGACGTCCAAGAGGTAGAGGTCAAACACAAGGTCCTTATAGGCCTCAACAATGGGTTGCATCAGGCCAGAAAGAAGGGGAAGACAGGCCCCAACCATATAAAAAGCAGCTCCAATGACTTCCCACTACAGCTGCCAAGCAAATCCCTCTCGGCAGCCCCCTTGGGAGGAAAACTGGCACTCTTCTACCAGAATTGGCAAATGATCACTAAAGACAAATGGGTTCTCAACATTGTATTTCAAGGTTACAGGTTCCACTTTCACACTCTGCCAAGGTTAAAAGGAATGCCAAATCTGCCACCAAATCAATGGGCAGAGGCTCAAAAACAAATTACAGATCTCATGGATATGAGAGCTATTCAAAAGGTACCATCACTGGAGCAAGGACAAGGATTTTACTCAAGACTCTTTCTGGTACCCAGAAAGGACAAAGCCTGGAGGCCCATTCTGGATCTTTCATCTCTAAACACTTACCTGGATGTTCTGAAATTCAAAATGTTGACATTACAGCAGCTTCTTCCCATGCTGGGCAAGAATGCTTGGCTCGTGACTTTGGACCTCAATGAGGCAAACCTGCATGTCCCTATCAGATGAAACTGCAGAAGTTACCTCAGATTCATAGCTGGTTCAATGCACTACCAATTCTCTGCACTGCCCTTTGGCTTATCTACTGCACTCTGGGTCTTCACAAAGTGCCTGGCACCAGTAATTGCATTTTGCAGACAGAAAGGAATTCAAATTTATCCATACCTGGACAACTGCCTGATTCAAGCAGAGAGCAAGGACATTCTTCTAAAGCATCTGGCGTTTGTAAAAAAGTTACTAAGTTGCCTTGGGGTACACAGTGAACGAAAAGAAATCAAAACTAGTGCCCTCACAAGAGATTATATTCCTGGGTGTCAGCTTGAACACAACGTCCCAGATGGCCTATCTCACGCCAGACAAGCAAAGACAACTGACTCAATACTTTCAATTGATGGCAACCAAGACCCAACTCCCTGCAAGAAATATTCTGCAGGCCTTGGGTTACATGGCATCCTGCATACTGCCATTTCCATATGCCAAACTGCATATGAGGAAACTACAATGGTACCTAAAGAATGTATGGTCTCAACACTGTCAATGTTTGGAAACAGTTATACCACTAATCCCTTGCCTTCAACAGGAGTTTCAGTGGTGGGCTCAAGCTTGTCACCTCAACAAGGGACAGCCTTTTACACAACCCACAGCCAGGCAAACACTGACAACAGATGCATCGGATTACGCCTGGGGAGCACACATGGCAGGCAAATGTATTCAGGGCACGTGGCCCACAGAACAAAGGCATCTTCACATCAATCAAAAAGAGATGCTAGCTGTACAAAATGCCCTTATAGCTTTCAAGGACCTGCTGAATCCTAGACAACTACTGATAAAGACAGACAACACCACAGTTATGTGGTACATAAACAAGCAAGGGGGCACTCGCTCCTACCCCCTAGGCAAACAATCCATGACCTTGTGGAACACAGCTATAAACCTTCAAGTTCATCTGCAAGCACAATTCCTGCCAAGAGAGAAAAACACACTGGCAAACGACTTAAGCAGAAACATCATGGATCCCCACGAATGGGAATTGAATCCACAAATATTCAGAATGATAACACAGAAATGGTGGAGCCCGGACATGGATCTGTTTGCATCCCCAATAAACTGCCAGCTACAAAAATTCTGCACAAGGAGTTACCATCCACAAGCATGGAAAGTGGATGCCCTCTCATTCAGCTGGGAGAACCTACAAGTATATGCTTTCCCACCACTACCTCTCCTACCAAAGGTACTCATAAAAGCCAGGCAAGAAGAGCCAAAGATGATCCTAATTACACCAGACTGGCCACGCCAGCACTGGTACCCAATCTTAAGGAGTTTAGCACAAGAACCACCCTGGATTTTGCCTCAAATCCCACATCTGCTGACTCAGCACAACAGTCAAATACTACACAGCCAGCTAAAGACCTTAAACCTAGCTGTATGGAAGATTCCTTAGTCAAGCAAGCAGTGCCTCTCTCCAAAGCTGTTATGGATGTCATTCTCGAGGCCAGAAGGCCAGGTACCAGGAAAACCTATTTGGATAAATGGAAGAGATTCTGTGCCTGGAACCAAGCTCACAGCCTTGACCCTCTTGTCCCAAACATTCCTCAGATACTACAATACTTAACTGAGATGCTGGACAAAGGCCTCTCCTTCTCATCCATCAAGATCCATGCCTCTGCCATCTCTGCTTATTACAACATGGATCCACCAATTTTCTCTAATCCTGTGTTAAAACAGTACCTCAGAGGGGCTAAAAACATAAGACTGCCCCGTAGAGCACCTATTCCAACTTGGGACCTCAACTTTGTTTTGGAAAAACTAACTTTACCTCCTTTTGAGCCAGCTAACACAGCAGAATTAAAATATATCTCTTGGAAAACTGCTCTGCTCCTGGCAATAACATCAGCACGAAGAGTTTCAGAGTTACAGGCACTAATGGCAGTGGAACCTTTCCTCATTTTCCACCAGGACAGGGTGTCTTTAAGAACTAACCCTACGTTTATGCCAAAGGTGGTATCCAGTGTGGCTCTAAACCAAACTATTCACCTGCCAACCTTTTATCCTAAACCACAGAATAAAGGGGAGAGACTACTGCACTCTTTGGACATTCACAGGCAGTTACGCTTCTACTTGGACAAAACCAAAGCTTTCAGAAAATCTGAGCAATTATTGGTAGCATATGCTGCAAGAGCACAGGGAAAAGCCATTTCAAAACAGACTATTTCAAAATGGATCGGACATTGTATATGTTTCTGCTACACATACCATGGAAAACCTGTACCTAGCAGCATTAGATCTCACTCCACCAGGGCAACAGCCACTTCAACTGCCTACCTCAGGGGAGTACCTACTAAGGATATTTTGGAAGCAGCAACTTTGAGTTCTGTACATACCTTCACCAAGCATTACCATGTGCCTCTATACTCTAAATCCAGAGCTGGCTTCGCCACTGCAGTGCTGCAGGGCCTTATAGCCACCCCTAATGCCTTGTAGAACCAGCCACCCTACCTCAGCTTTGGGATTCTACCCAAGTGTAATGACTACAGCAGTGTAACACGATGAACTTAGTACAGTTTTGTACCTTCCATAAATGTAGATGTTCGAGTGTATACACTGCTGCAGTCCAGGTTACCCTTCCTCCTTCCCCTCTTACTGGCTGATACGTACCTATGTCTTCTACCCTTACTACCTATGGGGAGTATTTGCTGGTAGCTGTAAGTTGTTTTTGCCTTTCTTATGTATGTTTTATTAGCAATTGGAATTGTCTACCTATTTGGAGGCACCTGACATCTGGGGCAAGAAAAACTGAAGAAAATGGTGTCAGCTGCATCTTATATACCCCTGTCACACTGACGTCAGGGAGGAGGCGAGAGCAACCGACGCCGGACCAAGACTTTGGAACTCAAGCCGACTGGGGAACCACCTGACGGCAGGATAACCCAAGTGTAATGACTGCAGCAGTGTATACACTCGAACATCTACATTTATGGTAGGTACAAAACTGTACTTTTCAAGGTGAGATGTAGATAAGAGATGGAATGAAATGAGTGGAAGAATGAGAGATAGCAAGGTATGCAGAAATGGAAGAAAGTATAGAAGGCAAGAGAGGAAAAAGGGCATTGCAGTGAAAGGGTCAAGAGAAGACAGTAGAAGCAAAAAGTATAATGGAGACTGTAAACAGAAAGTAAAGGGAGTGCATATTACTTGGCAGGCAGTGAGCAGTAGGCTGATAAATTAAATATTAAGTGTGCACAAGTTAGCTAGAATAAAAACCATGAAAGCATTGGGATAAGTCCTTATATGGGTTTGTCATGAGGAAACTATACTTGCATCAGCAGATGCTGCTTTGCTTGAGTTCATATTGGATCCATGTAGAGAAGACTTAAGTGAGGAAGGTGAAACTTGTCAAGGTCCTGAAGTAGGGGAGATTTTCTACACTCACCATGAGAAGACTATCTCTCTCAGATCCCTGCTGTAGTTCCTTGAACCTTAATTACCAACTGCCACCACACACACAAAAAAAAAACCTCCACTTAACCCATTGAGCTCTGTATGTTTGCCTTTGATGTTCCTTTCCTGGAAATCCTTCTTTTTGATAGCCATAACTCTGACTAGAAGAGCGTTGGATCTATAACTCATCATGTGCAAGGAGTTGTGCATAGTCTTCTGTAAATAGTTAACTTTAGGACCATTCTTTTTTGTCCAGTGTAGCTTCTGAGCTGGTGCTTGATCAGGCTGTGCAATTACTGACTTTCTTCTGCTTAGCGAGAACCATGGACTTCAGACAAATTAAACAGCTTTTTATTTTTTTAATGCTAGATAGGGTGTACAAACAGGTGTTCAAGCTGACCTTTTCCAAGTAGTAGTAATAGTGGTTTGATAAACATGTAGAGTTCCGAGTCCAGTTATAAAATGTTAGGGAAGCTGGTTAATATCCAGTCTTCTAGAAAAGTGGGATGCAACTGATCCATATTTCAGAAATTTATAAGCCAAGGACATTTGTGAGGCGGCCACATGGGCAGTGTTTTACACCTTTTATAAGAATTGCAAACTAGATTTTAAATCCAGTAGTGGAAGGTAGGCATAATGATTAAGGTGTTTGCCGTACAGACAAATGGTGCAGGGTTTGATTCTCACATGGGGTAACTGGATAGGCTTAAAATGGCCATCATGGCCAGTTAGCTTAGTACTAATCCATGAACCTATGAACTTGTAACAGCAGAGCAAGCTTCATGGATGTCATTTTGCAGTGCATGCTCTGGTCTCCACTACATAAGATTCCTTTTATTGCTCTAACACACTCTGGATAAGGAATACTGCTGCAGCAGTAGTATAATGAACATGGTATGGTTATATGAGCAGCTCACTATAACAGTAAATTGTCTAAGCAGATCATTTCTACAGTATGGGCTCCAGCCTATTTTCCCCTGGGCCTCCTTTTTGGTATGGTGATGCAGATTACCAAGAAACAAGAGTCATTGTTTGCCTATTGGAATGACACCTTTTATCAATGCAGTCTTCTTTTTGTGGGTCTTGTCAGTTATATTCTAATTAGCATAAAAAACAGGTAGACATGCTAGGGTGAGGGTCTTCATGGACTTTAGGACAGATGTTTGTCTGTGCCTTTAGTCAGGGTGCAGTTCAGAATTCTGTTCTGCTAAAAAGAGCTGAGTGATGATGCGAGTGCCTCCTGCTTATAAGCCATACTTTAGATTTATGTTGGAGAAAGAGAAGTACTGCTGCTGGGAGACATCCCTGGAAAGCCTGGAAATCGGACAAGAAGCTTGGAGAGCCACCTGTAGCAAATCCCATGGATAAGGAATAGTACTATGGTGCTGTTCACCAATTGACCATTTACAGTTATGGTGAGTTGCTCACACAAGTGTACTTTTTGTTTTGAGTAAGCATTGCTGAACTCTGTAAAGGCACCTTACTTCACTAATTACCTATTCAGTTATAACATCTCAGACATTGTGAAAAAGCAGGCTTGCTTTGGAGTACAGAGTAGGAAAAGATACCATCCTACAAGTGGGTAGAGATTTGATGAAATAGTATTTATGTTGACTGTTACATTTTCTTGACAGTGTATGCCTTTTTATACCACTTCCACAGCTCTCAGTCTTTGATTTTTCTGAAGTGCAATACATTACCATCTTAATGTTTTGAAAATATCAGTTTTGTTTTTCTAGATTTGGTAGTGTAATATAGCATCCCACCTACTTGACTTCAGAACTTCCTCATTTTGTACTGGATATACTTTACATTTCAGCAAATAAGTGCTTGTAGTGGCCAGTGCACTTTTTATTCAAACATAAGACAGCATTACCTGGAGTGCTGCAAAATATATAGGAGGAATAGCGAAAGTTTGAAGAAAGTCCCCCGCAATTAAAAACTGTGTTATGAAATCGGGCACCTGTCTTTAGAAGTACTGCTGGTTGTTTTCATGATTTTGTTGATCATTGAAAAATATGTTTACTTTACTAATATTTGACATATTACTTCTCAAGTTGTTCCACATCCGCGGTGGTGCAGCGGTAGCATTGTTGCCTGACAGCAAGAGGTTGTTCCGTTCGATTCTCGGTTGGAGTGTGCGGAGTGCCTTCTGCGTGGAGTCTGCATTTCCTCCCCGCAGTTGGGTGAGCGTTCGAAAGACATGCGTGAATGGACGTGCCTTCGTTGAAGGTTGAACGTTGAGCTGGCACCTCAGCGTTCAGGAAAATCTACTGCCATTCATTAGCGGACCGGAGTGCCGCTGTGGCAACTCCTAACCAGGAAAATCCGAAAGAAAAACAACAACTTCTCATGTTGTTCCATTGTTTATTGTCTTTGCTTTAATAGTTGGCTTGCACTGCTTAACAATGAATTACACACCTTAGGACCATTATTACGTTATACAACCTTACTATTGTACAGATTGTGCATTTTCTTAATTAACTTGTTTGCACAACCTTTAACACTATTGGTATGACCTCATTATTCCATAAGTTGCATATCGTCTATATTAGCTTGTCTTTTGTTATAAGCACTTGTTCCTTTGAGCACAAACTGTGACTGAAAATGGTTAGTTGACCAACCCACTTTTCCAGTTGGCAAAGATAAAATAAATAAAGTAAATAAATAAACGAATAACTAAAACAATTGTCATGTTATGACTTTGTCATGTGTCCAGCATTCATCTTTGTGTGTACAGCAGACCAAGTAGTTCACTGGTTAGTGGGAAACCTCCCAAATAGTTTCAGTGTACTCTTTTTAGAGTATGTTGATACGGTTGTGCATTCAGAGTTCATCTTTGTCAATATTTCTTTGTTTGATACAAAGAAAGGTAAAAGATAAGTAGCTGTGTTAGAAGTTGTCACAGTTCTTGCTTGAAATTTCTGAGACTTTTACCTTCAGGATCAGGTGGTGTAAGTACCTCTGTTTCAGAAGCATTGACCACAGTTTCTGAATTGGAGTTATACTGATCAGACTTCAACATTTCTTATTTTATGAGTGCAGAAAACTACCGTTAACGGGAAACTACACTGTTACCCCTGTATCCTTTATTGTGCTGAAACACCTAACAGTGCTATTTGTCAAAAACTCTAAAATGCACAACAAATGCTGTAGAAGATTAGCTGGTCAGCACTTTACAATCTGTGAGATTGATTTTGTTGTCTTTTTTTATAACAAAACATATATAGTTGAATGACTGTGTGAAATTATTAATAAGAACATTAAGTTATGCTTAAAATTGCTGTGTCTGTAATACTTTCTTTTGTTACCACAACTGACTTGCAGTAAGGAACATTTTTTTGCTGCTGTGATTGATTGCATTTAATAAAGTGAACAGTTTGGCAAAGAAACTAAGTTATAGATGTTATCAGTAAGATGAACATCATAACACTTAGGAATGCTGTGTCATTTAAATGTTGTATCTTTTTCTTTTTCATAGTTGTCTGCTGGATTAGACTTCAGCTTGTGGATTGGAGCCATAATCATTTTTTTTTAATAGACTAACTTTTATTGACCTGAAACTCTGGATCACTACCAGTTGATTAACTTTATTGTACCCATTTCATGTTACCTCATGGGGGAGTGATGTGTGTATATCTGCTGGCATTTTAAAACACCATACTGTGAATGGCAGAACTGTTTTCATCATGGTCACTGAATTCATTGCATCACGTTTTACCCATTTGTGCACTTTGACAAGGATGACTGTTGGGCATATGTTGCTTTGTGCTACACCTCTGAATCTGCTAACCCCCTGATCTTTACCACAAGACAGATGTATAGTGGGTGTTTCAACACCCTTCTGTTGAAAAAGGTAAAGGTGGTGATTAATGCCTGAAATGTCTGTCTCTGTCTCCCTCTCTGTCACACCCTATGGCGCCCTGAACCCTAGTCAAGTTTGTCCAGCAGTAGCACAGATAGATGCTCTGTCCATGTGCCATCAATCCTGTGACTGATGGTTTCAGACATGTTAGGGGATGCAGTGCAGCACTGATGATTTGAGCACATCTATTCTCACTCTGAATTTGAAAGTTTGTCTGCATGACTTAATTACAGCTTTTCCTTGTTTCTCACTAGATGTAAATTCAAGTCTTCATAAATTATAAGATATATTAACTAGTAAGTATACCTTTGTGACAGCATTTTTTTGATGCTGCACAGTCAGCATCACAGTATGCACCTGGTATAGTGACACCACCTGACAAGAACAGTAAAGGTTTCCCAAAGCTTCTGTCCCTTAGTACCCTCTTAATTCCAAGCACCTGTATGTGATGTGAACCCCTTTTCTCAAAAACATATCTCACAAATTTTACATTTTTCATTCACCAAACTTGAAAAGGGTATCTGTACTGGTGATAGGAAAAAATGAACTGCATAATTCTCAAATATGTTTTTTTTTTTTTTTTTTTTTTTGCATAGAGACACGCACACGTGCATGGACACTTCCATTCCCACTTGGTCACTGCAGTCGTCTGGCTGGTTCCAGCCTTCTTCAAGCCTCCTCCTTAGTTACCTCAGTTGCTGCATTCTGGGTGATCCTTGACATGCCTCTTCTTGGGCCTTCATACTACTCAGTCCTATGACTGAGGAGCAAGGACTTGTACGCGGAGTTGTGGATGGGAACTAGAGTTGTCTGGTCAGAGACCCTAGGTGGAAGGCAACATGCAATGATGTCAGTTTGCATGATTTGCACCTGATTGTTTTGGGCTGAATTTTCTGTCACTCTTCAGGGACCTCATGGGCTCTCAACTGCTGTAATGATCTCCACCACTGGTGATGCAGTTGCAGAATAACTCGCACTCTACCTCCCATGATAGGCGAGACAGTTTTCGGCTGTTTCATTCTCTTTCCTCCCTCCAGCCAACCTATCCAGCACACAAGTCCTTTCTTTTTCCCAGGTCACTGGTGACACAGATGGATTCCTTGCCTCTGTACCAGCAAACCAGGTCATTTCTCAAACAAAATTATGACTTGTTGGCCTTCACTGCATTTATACAGTATAGTAGTCTTTTCAGTGTATTCTCCAAGTTGTAACTAGTGAACTGTTTTGTTTTTCTGAAAGTCTTCAGTTCACTTAAGCAGCAGTTATAATAGTATTTTCATTGTACTTCCTCACTCTGTCAAGTGAACATTTTTCTTTGTTTCTAAAACTATTCCTTCTTTCTGAAACATTTCTTTTTTTCAGTCCATTGTCCAGCATTTTGGGAATTCATGGTTCATACACGTACTAATGGATACATTCCATTAGCTGCTTTCTGGTTAAAAACAATGTTTGGTTGTAGACCATTTTAAGTACATTTTGAGGAGTTGGATCCCCTTGAGATTTGAAAAGTGGGGCTGTGAATCTTTGAGCAGTGACGTGATGGACTGAAGATCCTTGAGGAGGAGGGGAGGGTGGCCTAATGGTTAAGGTCTTTGCCTTACAAACATAAGGTGCAGGGTTTGAGTCTCACAAGGGATAATTGGCTAGGCTTAAAATGACTCACAAGGGCAGTTAGCCTAGTACTAATCTATGAACCTATGAGGACATTTTTTTAATCAAAGCTGTTGCTGCCCTTCCCTTTTAGACTGCTCCACACTAAAGCAAAAAAAAATGTAATTTCATTTTATATTAATTTTATATTTTGTATTTGACATTTTAGTTCTTTATAGCCTAGCCTACTCCCATATAGAATTATCCATGCAGCACTGTTGCAAATTATAGATAAGAGACTAGATTCCAAAAAGTTGCCCTTGGGGTAGCATACTATCCCAAGAGATGACTCCATTCTTGATTTTAAGACAAAGGGCTGTCGGACTCCTAATGCCACATAAGCAAGATTACTCCCAGTTCCAAAAATGAGAATCAAGTATCCTTAGCTGCAAGACTTTGAAATACTTGATTGGAGCTGAATGGAAGTGAAAAGTAGCCCATTAAGGTTAATGAGCCATTGTGATATAAGTAATACTTCAGCTATATGTGAGAACAGATAAGACAGAAAATAGTGCTTTTAGTAACTGTTTTTACATACAGGTTAAGCTATTCTTGCGAGTTATAGAGGCAGGGGATGCCGGCCAAAAATTATGCACATGCATCCATGTTCTGTGTGAACCATCCCCTTCAGAGACATTCGAAACACTCTCTCTCTGTCTTTTTCTTTTTTAACCTTTTAAGTGCACTGTTCTAGTGTACCTCCACAACATGTCTTCCCTTTGTTTTCAAATGTGCTAATGCATACATGACAGGGTTTTTCCCTATTCTGCATGTAGTATCATGTGTAGCACAGAGGTGGTGTTGTGGGGATGTCTGACTTTGAAGGATATCATTGGCCGCATGTTGGATTTGTTGAAGTTTGCCTTATGCCAGGAATAGATGGAGCTTATATACCTAGAATTCTTATGAAATCTCCTTAATTGGTCATGGTGTAACGGCTGTCCTTAACAGTTGTGGTGTTGACTTGGATCTGTTACTTTGTGGAGTACCCCCCCCCCATATGATGTAATATCATGATCAGAGCTAGGCTTTAGTGTTGGGGTAGCATTTCATGATGCTATTTTATGAATTTTCATATCAAGTACCAGTAGAAAAGTGCATAAGTAACTCTGTTCCCTGTGTGGCTTGCTCAGTTTTTTCTATCTGCTTGTTTATGTTGTACATGTCAGTCACCAAACTGCGCTCTGTCATCCCCGTCTCTTTGTTCTGCTGAGATGGGTATTATGTAGAGAGGATGAGAGCTGGCTGATGGAAGGTATCATGCAGGCATGTCTGAAGTGAGGGCTTGTTGTATTTAGTCCTGGCCCCCTCCCCAGGCATAGGAATGAATGACCCTCATCACTACTGGGATCATCGTGCCCTCCCTGAAGTAATATATGCTCCAGTGCACTCGCAGTGAGAGGTACCACTGAAGGAGCTTCATGGTTCAGCACCCACCCACAGGACCACCTCTTATAGTACCTCTCCTCATCTGAGGGATTGTGGCATTGGATGGTCCTGGACTGCCCCCTCCCACATCATCCTCCTGTGCCAACTTTGTCAAGTACCCAAACTGCTAATTAAACTTGGGTCATCTAGGTCATTCTCTGGGCTTTATTCTTCAACACTACCAGTGCTGACAGATAGTTTTAAGTAATAATGATTCAAAGCTTTTCATGTCAGTGTCTTTAACTGATGCATTTCTGGGCATGTACAGTACATCAGATGGGAAGGGAAATTATTTGAAATTACATTTCTGAATGGTGGTGAGTTAGTGCAGTCTTTCCACCACTACTTTTCTATTTCACACTGGCAGGCAATTTATGTACCAAGATAAAGAATGAAGGATGGTGTACTTTCTGAATTATGTTGAGCCACGTAAACTTGAAATAAAAATAATATGTCTTACAAAATGTAGAGGTTTTGTACAATACTGAGATCTTTGCTAAATGGAAAACCAGACAGATGTAGCTGAACGTGGGTATAGTAGCTATTTAATTTCACACACTTCAAACAGAGGTATATGCTTAGAGTTAATAGAGTTAATATTCATTGACAAGGTTAATGACACCTGAGACGACGTCCAAGATGGCTGCACATTGACTAACAACTTAATTTCAGCTCTACCAGTGTGAAAACAGAAACTCAAAAGAGAGAGCCAGGAAAGTCATATTTTTAGGTAAATTTCTTATAACTGGCTAGTAAGTGCACTGCTTGGATGCCAGCAAAAACGAAACATGGAGAACCTGAAAGAAAATCAGTCACAAAAGGTGAGAAAAAAAAACACTGATTGGAAAGAATTCTGTCTGTTCAGCAAAAACCATTGCAAGCTCCATCTTTGGTGCAAAACATGACTTTCAGTAACCTAGAAGAAAAATAAGTCAGATGTACTCAGAGCTGATTAAAGTAAACAAAACACTGATGTAGTATATCGACTCAAAGAACAAAAGGCTGGAAAAAAATTGAAGAAGCTTTAAACAGATATACAGATGAGCTGATAAAACATAGATGTTGAAATGAAGAAAAGGCTGGTTGAATATGAGACTGCTCAAGAAGAGAGGTTTCAAAAAATAGAATTAGGGGACAGAGAATGTGGGAAAACCTGAGATTTTCTGTTGTACCAGAGAAGCTGAAATTTTATGAAAGCTCAAATAAGTAACTGAACTAGTATTCCACAGCAGGAGTTGTTAATTGAAAGGGCACATTGTGTGTATGCTGCAAACCTGGCCATGAGAAAGCAACCCAGACTTTTAATAGTAAAGATGCAGTCCAATCATAAGGAGTTGATTCTGACAAAACTGTGCCAGAACAACAAAGTACTAAAAGTGGGATATAGTAGAATGTTTGTGGAAAAGTATTACTCACTGTACACCAGGCAGAAGAGGTGTAAATTTATTCCACTAATCAGGGAATGTCGAGAAGCAGGCATGAGATTCAAGCTCCTGTACCCAGCTATCTTCAGAATATTCTTTCCTGGAGGGACAAATTAATTTTTTGATGCAGAACATCCTAAGGAGGATATAGAAATGTTGGTTCAACAAAATGTGAGTTGTGAAACCGAGATTCTGCTTCTTTTTTTTCTGGTAATAAAGACCACAGAGAGACTGTGCCAGTGAAATCTTTTCCAGTGTTTCAACTTAAAATGGTTGAGAGAGAGAAAAAAGCACAAGATTTGGCTAGAAGAAACGAGAGTACGTTGGAAATAAAGCAGAGACTGAATTTGCGAGAAGAAGATACAAAGAATTAAAACCAGCACCTCTAAAATTGACAAATAAATGGGATTACAAATCATTAATTATATTTGTGAAGTATGACAGAACAAGAAAACCTGGAAATATTAGACTTTGTTAAACTTGTAGGGGACTCTAAAGCATATGCCCTACTTCATGTCATTATTGTTTCAAGGAGCACTTAGGAGAGGAGGGAGAGGAGGGAGAGAGTTAACTGTTTAAAGCATTATATTCATGTGTCATGCATTTTCTAGCTGTCTGCTTGAACATTAAGGGATTCTGTAGAGCTTTTGCATGTAAAAGGATAATAATACCATATATTTAGACTAAAAGCTCCTACTATAGCTTTACCACCTTTTTTTATTTGTACAGCTGCTACTTTCTTTCTATTTTGTGCCTACACGGACATTGCACTGTATATGAAACTGTAATTTTGGATATTCTAAGGCATTTGAAATATTACCAACAGAATATGTTTTGCTTAAAATCTCTGCTTTTCTCTGCAAACCTATGTTTAATGTAACCTGAGTGTTATGAACAAGGTGTACTTGTATTAGGCTATACAGTGATTGCTTCATTAGAATGAATGTTTATGCTGCTTAACTTGCATTGGATATGATGTTTAATTACCTACTTTCTACTTTTCACTAATCAAATTATACTCTCCCTGTTCTCATACCATTTACCTACATCTATCCCTAGACTCCCTCTACCTCCTGTACGATCTAACTCCTTTCTCCTCTGTACATAGCAATATTTCTGCCTTAACTCTCTACCCCTTCCCTGCATCTGCTAGATTATCTAACACATTGTGTCTCTCTCTCTTACAGTTAACCGTCCCTGGGTGCTCCCTCCCAGTCATTCAAGTAAACTGATTTCCCTCCTGTGAAACCTAGGAGACTTCTCTGAACTTTACCTGCTAGCCTGGCTTCACAGAAAGTTACCGCAGTGAGGAATCTCCTATTTCAGAACCTTGTTAATGTATGTAGCTTAAGACTAATTACCTGTACAATATTTTATTTTGTACTACATATATGTACTAGCCTGCCTTTCTGAGTGAGCGTTTTTAGCAGCCTATCACAGACCCTTGACCACTCTCCTCCCTCAGGTCCTTACTTAACCTTAATAAATTCTTACAGAAGCTGCTCTTGCTAATCCCTCAGGTCGATATCCCCTTCAACCACTAGGTGGCAGCATCTACCATTATAACATTATATAGCCGGACAACATTATTATCCTGAAGTTTTTTACTACTAAATGCAGGTAGATTAGTCAACTACTCCTATTCCCTATTTCTAAACATGTTTAAATACACACTGCCATCATGCCAAAAGCCCACACTGACAGCATGTCTGTTACTTTCCCTCAGATTTTAACTGAATAATTTCTTGCTATAGTTGTTTTAACAGCTGATACTTTCTCTGCTGTACTCACCTCTTTTGCTCTTGCCCACTCCGCCATCCAGGCTCACTCCTCTCCCCTACCCTACCCCCAATTTCCACCCACCTCCACTACTCCTACACTTGTACTTCAGATAGCCACACCCCCTCCCCACAACTACCTATCACCCTTCTCAGGTAATTGAATCTACTCCCACTCGCAAAACCCCACCTGTCCATCTATAAACCTCCACCTCTCCAAACGCCCTTTACTTTTCCACCCCAAGCCATCTAAACAATCGGAATTAACAAAACCTCTTTACTCTTACTCCAAACTCTTATCTTCCTTATCACCAGCTCAACAAGCTTTCCCCTCTTTATTATCTTAAACGCACTCATGCATCATAATCCCACCATGTATACCTTACTCCTAAGCAGCCTTCTACTAATTCACCTACTTTTTACATCATCTCACTGCATCCACTGTACCATTGCCCTCCTTCCATAAACATTCCACAAACCCACTTCCAACTAACCAACCTTATTCAAGTAATTGCATCACCATCTCTCCTTCTGTCTTACCAACAAACATCCAACTTCCCAAAATAAAAATACCTCCTTCCTATTCCCAATCCTCCAAAAACAAAATGTATCCATTACTACCCTCACTTATCAAAGACTGTAAGCTTCCCCTAATAGCAGGTGACATACGCCCAAATCCAGGCCCAAACTCACATTTTCTCTCAACCCCAAATACTCCTCTTACCCCTGGCCAACAAACTCCTCCTTACAAACAAATCTCCTTCTACTCTATTAATATTCCAAGCATTCTAAACAAAGTTAGTCAGTTTCATGCATGGATAGCTACTCATACCCCAGACATAATCGCAGTAACCGAAACCTGGCTTAAACCCCATAACCAAGATAAAGATATCCTGCCCCCTGGTTATAACATAATTCGCCTTGATCGTAAAAACAAAAAAAGTTGGTGGGGTTGCGATACTCTACACTAGCAATCTTACAATATCTCCCATTACACATCCTACCCCATCTTTCTCCCCAGCAGAAACACTGGCAGTTGACCTTAAACTAAACAACTGTACTACAATTACAATAGTAGCCATCTACATCCCACCAGGGGAAAATGTTCTTTCCTATCTCTCCTTAATCATCCCAGATGAAACAATCCTCCTCTGTGACATTAATATCAATTGGCTAACCCTACATAACCCAGGATCACCATGTAATATTAACTTGTATGGATTTACTCAGCTAATTACAACACCTGCACACACTAACAATACCCACACTGCAAATACCCTTATAGATTGGATACTTGTCTCAACTCCTTCAAAATATCACCATCCTGAAACTCTTCCTGATTCCCTCAGTGACCACTCACCCATAAAGATGCTAAGGTACACAAACCATCTCCCTAAACCACACAGATATATCACTAGACGCAATCTCTCCGATTTTAACCCTGAAACCTTAAACACTCTGTTATCTAGGATATGCTGGGACTTCCTTACTCAGCTCCCACTAGATGAAGCAGTCATTACTTTTAACACTACTCTTCTAGATGTCATAAACTCTCTAGCCCCACCTTGTAAAATTAGGACAAATGCTAAAATATCTCCTTGGCTAACTAGAAGTACTAAAGCTCTCATGAAGTCTACAGTTAAGTCCTGGAAAAATGGCTACATACAAAAGACCCTAATGACATACAAAGATATAAAGAACAAAGGCAAAAAAGAATTCTACTTTAACCCCCTACAACACTAAAATCTGACCCCAAAAAAATTCTGGAATGCTATAAATCACATACTCCACCCTGGAAACCCTACCTCACCCAACCCTACCCCAGAAACAACACCTGTAGAAACTGCCAGTACCTTCAATGCATACTTTGTTGAATCTATATCCAAACTCTCTAACTCAAATAGCTCTACTAAAACTTACCCCATAAACCCAGATCCCTCCTCAACAATTACCCCTCCCAAAATCTTCTCCCTCAAGCCCATCTCCGAATCATACTCTCTAAACTAAAACCATGCTCAGTACCTGCTGATAACATCCCATCTTTCTTTATTCAGATTGCTGCCCAGTCTCTAGCCTTTCCTGTCTCTATAATCATCAACCACTCAATCTCTGAATCCAAAGTGCCATCCATCTGGAAACATTTCTATACTATACCTATCCACAAATGAGGTAACTCCAGTGAAATCTCCAGCTTTAGACCCATTGCCATCCTCTCTCCTCTGTCAAAAGTTCTAGAAAAATGCATACATAACCAAGTTATGGAACATCTCACCCATGAAAACCTTCTTACTCCTACACAACATGGTTTTCGACCAAAACACAGCACCTACACTGCACTTCTATCCTTTCTAAATACTATTTCCACAGCCAGAGATGACCAAAAACTAATCTTCTGTCTCTTTCTTGATCTCTTAAAAGCCTTTGATACTGTCTCTCACTCCCTACTACTAAATAAATTGACTAACCTTAACTTCTCCCCACAACAGTGGCACGGTTTGAAAGCTATCTTAGATGCCAATCTGTAAAATGGGACTCTGCTTTATCTACTCCCCTTTCAGTTAATATGGGTGTCCATCAAGGATCCATTCTAGGGCCACTACTCTTCAACATCTTCACAAACCTGCTGCATACCTCCTGCCCTCTCTCTTCTGTTGTACAATATGCCGATGACTCCACAGTCATAACAATAGCAAACTCCCACTCTGAACTCTTAATAGCTACCCAGTCTTCCTTTAACTCGGTAGAAACATGGCTCTCAAACAACCAGCTCATCCTTAACCCTAAAAATAACAAAACTACTTCTCTTCCTTCCTAAAGCAGCCAGTCACATAAAAACTTCTTTTACTGTCCAGTCACTCAACAAGACTCCAATTGCAGTTGAACCTAGCTCAAAACTCCTTGGCATCACAATAGATGATCAACTAAAATTCGACCTCCATATTAATAATTGTACCAGGAAAACACTTTAAACTAGGTCTACTTTACAGAAATAACAAATTTCTTACTCAGCAAGCTAGAATAGCCCTCACTCATGCCTACCTTCTTCCCTGCTTAACATACTGCTCACAAATCCTTACTAACGTAAACTGCTCTCTGCTTTCAAGACTTGAGACTACATACCACAAAGTAGCTAGATTTGCAGCCCAACAACCATATAGATCACATCACTGTCTCTGTCTTAGATATCTAAACTGGCTAGAACTGCCCCACCTCCTCCATGTCTCCCAGCTCCAAACCATACACTCAGTTCTTTACCAGCCATCCTTCTGTCCAGCCTTACACTCTATCATCCCCCACTATGCTCCTGCAAGGAATAGCCAAAGCTCTTCCCTTGACCTCTTAAAAATCTATAAGCCCAAATCGAAATCTGGGCATAACTTATACAGCTACCATCCCTGTATTGAATGGAATAAACTTTCCATCGAAATTCGAACAAACGTGCATCCCAAACAATTTAAACAAACTCTAAAAGAATACTTTAACAGGAAATGGATCTGCCAATGCTCTAACCCTCCTTGAAAATTTCTACTCCCCCCTCTCTGATCTAGGCATTTCCTCTTCACTTTACTTGTACTATATCTTGTTTCTTGTTTAGATAAATTGTAAAAATCTTTTCCCCTATGTTAACTTTTCTATACTTACTACTACTTGTATAATATTGCTGTAGCTGTAATGTAGCTGCTTATGGTCATGCCAATTGTATAATATTTGTTCACTATTTGATTGATTACTGTATGTTATTTACTGGAGCTTTTCTCCCCGGGCCTTTGCTATAAAAGGGCTTCGGCTCAGTCAGACATTCCCGGTCAACAAATGTAAAATAAATAAAGTAAATAAGTAAAACAATTTTTTTTGTAATATTTTTATGCCATATGATATAATATGCATGCTATAAAGTAAAGTTTTCTCAGTTATTTTCAAGTGCACTTTTACTAAAGTAAACAGGCACCCCTGTTTTTTTTTTTTCTTCTTTTCTCTTTTTCTTTGTTCATTTTCAAGAATTACGTACTGCAGTGTAAAAAAAGAAGACATTTCTGGTCAAAAGGGTATGTTACAAGAAAATTTGATGTGCCTTTTCTCATTTTTGCATAGGGGAATAACTGGATTAAAGCCCTTGGCTTGATCTAGTAAGTTTTAAGAGAAAGCAAATTATTCAAAAAGAACATTGAATATAATAAAGCTTTCATCTAACAAATAAATAAATAAATGCTTGTATCTGGTTCTCATGTCTATATGGAGGCAATCTGACAAAGAGCAATAAAACATAATTCTTCTTTAATGCTTCTTTATTACAAAGACTTTCTGTCAATGGCTAGGAGATAATGTTTTTTTTTGAAAGCAGTCATTCTGAGAGAGCAATAAAGATAAGACAAAACCAGACATGACTTAGTAGAAGCACAGGCCTTACCGTGCATTTTAGCATGAGGTAACCTTCCTTTTAGGTTAACCCAAGTCTGTGAGTGTGGCTGTTAGTTTGGGACAGTTGTTGATGTCCCTGTTCCAACCTGGACTAACTCCTCAACTACCCAGTTTAACATCCCTACAACATTTATCCCACTTCCTCTCTCTCTAGTCACTCATGTCTCGCTTACCCCCCTCTATGCTTCCGCCTTTCTGTACCCAAATACTACTCCCTAACCTTTACCTCTACTTCATCATATCTGTCTCCCTTACTCTATTTCCCTTCTTTCACTACCAGTATTCTGAATATACTTGTTCCTATTGTTGCTAGCCTCTTTCCTATTTTGAAAAGGCCTACCATACATCTTGACACCTTGACATGAAGGACTATGTATTATTCCACACTGATGTTCCTAGACCATATCATCTCTACATAACTAGCCTCTAGTACTTGAATTGCCTCTTGCATATCTGCTGTTTTGAATATTTAATTTTTCTGAACTATTGTATACTAAATAGTACTGTACACAATACTGACGTTCACTAAATGTCCCATTATCTATGATAGTCTGTAAACCTTGCCTTATTAGTCTTTTTAATGTGTGTTATTATTATCTACGATAGTGTGTAAACCATGCTTTACTTTTTAATGTGTATATTATTATCTGTATGATTGGAGCTTTTCTCCCCGGGCCTTTGCTGAAAATGGACATGTATCCAGTCAGACTGTCCCAGTCAACAAATGTAAAATAAAAATAAAATAAATTGCTCCTGTTAGGAGGATAAAACTTCAGTAGTTGAAGCTGTACATTGTATTGTGTGTTAGTATTAAATTAATACGTTTTAGAGGTGTATTGAGGATTTTTTTTTTTGAAAACTTTCAGTAAAACAAAAAGTTTTACAAGACGTGACATAGGCTCAAATGGGTATGACAGGAAACAACTGTATAAAAGATCAACCTGCCAAACATTAGTGTGTTCATGTAACACAAAAGCTGAAACTAGATACTTAACAAAAAAGCTATTACAAGTAAAAGGTGGGAATAAGTTTTTTTAACACAATGACACTTTCTATATTATTATTTAAATGTTAATGGTCTCACAGATCTATACAAAAAAGAAAGATCAGTGAATTATATTAAAAATGTAGACTGAAAATAGCTGTGCTGCAGAAGACACATTTGGAAAGAACTGAACATGTGAATTTGATAAAGAAAGGTTTTCAGGGTGGTTATCCAGAGGAATACTTAGGACAGAGGAAAAGAGGAGTACTTATATTTATTGCAAGAGGAGCTCCAGTAGTGATAGAAGTGGATAATGATAGATTTGTAGCACTAAGAGGCTACCGGTGAGGGAAAAGGATTACAGTGACATGTATTTATATACCACCTAAAACTGCTATAATGGAGATTAAGAAAATTCTGGGAGAAATAATCATTTCTCAGCTGGGAATGTTTCTTGTAGGTGGAGACTAGAATTTGATTGGCAGCAGTGAAGATGTGTCTGGGGGGCCCAGAAGGGAAAATATACCAATGGAAGGTAGGTTTATTAAGAAAGTTATAAAAATATTTGGCATGGAAGATGTGCATTTAGTAGTAGGAGTTTTGAGTGAATTTACTTATTATTCCCAAGATACAAAAACTGGGCTATGCTAGACAGAACTTAGATTTCACAGGAACATGTACATTTAATTAAAAGTTTTGATACACATCCAGTAACTATTTCAGAGCATGTGCCAGTAATAAGTAAAATAAAAACACAAGTTAATGAAATGAAAATGAGACTCTGGTGATTTCCCACCTATCTATTGAAAAGCGAAGAATTGAAGGAAATGGTAGTAGAAATTATTTGGAAGTTGTTAGAGAAGATAGAGATATTTTCTGAAAATTTAGCTAGGGAGTGGGATAAAATTAAAGTGTAGTTCAAAAATAGGGTGGAAATAAAAGGAAGAGAGATGGTTAAGAAGTAACAAGAATTATTTAGAGGGACTGACAAAGTATTGCATAATAGGGGATGTCACATAACAAGAATAAGAGCAATTGCAGAATGCTAAGCAGAAAATAAGAGTACATTGATAATTTGCAAGAGTTAAGAAAGATTGCTATTAAGCAACTCTTTTTTGATAATAACACCAAAGCACAAAAACTTTTAGCACAATGATTTAGGCAATAGAAAGTAGAAAGGGTTGTCACCAAGCTTAGGGGGCCTACAACAAGAAACCATGTAGAGGTCCCTGTAGAGGTACTAGAAGTATTTCGGAAATTTTATGAAAGTCTGTATAAAGTGGAGAAATATGTAGCTCAAGGAAAGGTACAAATGGAAATGTTTAAGGAAGAATTAAATATGCCAGTGTTAGAGGTACATGAAACTCAGTTACTAACAGGGTAGGAGAAGGTGGGTCCACTTTATTACATTGAAATTTCATAATGTTTAATTTCATAACATTGAGACCAAAACATCTAAATCACAAAACATTGAAAACCTAAAACCTTGAAAATTCAGAACATTGAAAGTGTGCTTCATAGCATTGAAAACTACAATGCATATGTAAATAACATCCTCTCCACCTATAACAACACCTAACTAACAAACACACTTTCTACTACGTTCCCCTGCACTCCCCATGTGGGGGGCTCTGCCTCCTACCCACTTCCCTGTAAATTAAATATACCAACTCCAAGATTGCACTACAGTGTAAAAAAAAGTTAATTTCCTAACCTCACTGTATCACTAGCACCATACACTGAGGTTAGGAAATTAATTGCCCCCCACTGCAGAAACATAGTATAAAGTGTGTTTGTTAGTTAGGTGGTGGTGTAGGTGGAGGTGATATTATTTACTTGTCCGATGAAGTTTTCAGTGTTATGAAGCACACTTTCAATGTTCTGAGTTTTCAATGTTTTGGATTTTCGGTGTTTTGAATTTTCAATGTTATGAAATTTCAGTGTTATGAAGTCGAACCGAGAAGATGAGATAAAAATAGTGATGTATAACCAATCCACTGGAAAATCCTCATGAATAGATGGAATTCCTGTAGAACTTTGGAAGCTAGGAGGGAAAAAACTAATACAAATCTGGAATGTTTTGTTTAACAGTATTTTAAGAGGAGGAGAAGCACCAACATCCTGGAAGAAGGTGGTGGTGGTTGTTAATACCTAAAGACGGTAAATACTCATTAGATCCAGCTTCATACAGGACAGTTTCAAGTCCTAAACCATGATTATAAAGTGTCTGCGTATAATGGCTAAAAGAATGGCAAAGGTGATGTCAAAATTGATAGATATGGATCGTTATGGTTTTATGAAGGGGAGGCAAACATTTGACAACATTAACAGAACATTGATGATCCAGAGGAGAGCTGAATGTAAGAAAATACCACTGTTGTTTGTAGGTCTTGATGCAGAGAAAGCATTTGACAGAATAAGTTAGGAATTTGAGCAGGACAATGGAAGCATTTGCATTGCCTGATAAAATTATATGGCTGATTAGGAGGATATATGAGGGATTGGAGGTGAAAATAAAAATGGGTGGGTTTTTCTCTGGTAATTTCTGTTTGAGTAGTAATACCAAGCAGGGGTGTCCTCTTTCCCCTTTGTTATTTGAACTATATTTACAACCATTGGCAAAGAAAGTGAGATTCAGAAATTTAAGGATGTAATTGGTATGGCAGTCAAGAAAAGCTGGCTTTATTTGCAGATGATAATTTTTATACCTGATAAAACCAGAAACAGACATTTCGGTGTTGTAGAACATTTTGCGGCAGTTTCTTTTTTGGGATACAAAATTAATGAGGGTAAAACAAAGGCAATAACTGTAAATGATGTACCTATACACAAATTGGTTCAGCAATATCCATATTTATCATAATCATCAGCCCCCTTTTTCCCATTTTTTCTACATGGGGTCGGGGTATTGTATTAACTGTCGCCAACTCTCTCAATTCAGTGCCACACTCCTGCCTTCTTCAACACTCATGCCTGACCATCACAGATCTTCTTTCACACAATCCATCCACCTCTTTGTTGGACGTCCTCCCTTCCTCTTACCTTCTTCCTCTCTGTCGCAAATCTTCCTCACCAGATTTTCTTCTGCTTTTCTACACATGCCCAAACCACTGTAGTCTGTTCTCTTTGATCTTTTCTGCAATTAGAGCTACTTTGACTTCTACTCTTATCTCCTCATTTCTTCATCTGTTCCAGAGTGTGCATCCTACCACCTTTCTCAGGCACTTCATTTCCATCACCTCTAACTTCTTCAACTGTTCTGCCTTTACTGCCCAGATTTCTGTACCATGCAGTAGTACTGGTCGCACCATTGTCTTGTACACCTTACTTTTCAGCTTCTTTGGCATTCTTCTGTTATAGACTCCACCTGATACTCTAAGCAATTTGGCTGCAGCCCTCTGATTTTAGCTTTGACCTCTTCATTCAGACTACCCTTCTCCTTAACCACCCCTCCCAGATACTTGAAGCTGTTTACCTGTTCCAATATCTTCCCTTCTGTCTCTATTCTCAGCTTCTTCTGATTTCCCAAATTTGCTGCCATTACCACCGTCTTATCTGTGCTTAGTTTCATCCCATGTGCCTTCAGATTTGCATTCCATTCTCCTATCCTTTGCTGAAGTTCTAGCTCAGAGTCTGCCTGTAGTGCCACATCGTCTGCATACAGCAGCTTTGTTGATCTGTCCCCTCCAACCTGTTTGCTAATGTCCATCATCTGTATGAAAACCAGTGGGCTCAGAGCTGAACCCTGGTGTACACCCACTCCCACTGGGAACCTCTCTGTGAGGCTGAACACTGTTCGTACTTGAGTCACTGGGTCCTTGTACATAGCCTGCACTAATTCTACCAATGTTTCTGGGATTTCAAACCACCGCATTACTGCCCAGATCAGCTTTCTTGGGACCTTTTCATATGCTTTCTGTAAGTCTAGGAAGGCTCAGTTGGACACTCTCCTCATCTCTAGCTTCTTCTCAAGTATCTGTCTCAATGTAAACATTGGGTCAGTTGTGCTGCATCCTGATCTGAATCTGAATTGCTCATCTCTCATTTTACATTCTGTTACCCTGCGTATCCATTTAGCAATCACACTCTCCAGAACTTTCATGCAATGTGGTAGGAGTTTGATGCCTCTGTACTACCCACAGTTGTGTATGTCCCCTTTGTTCTTGTACACTGGCATGAGTATGCTTATTGTCCAGTCATCTGAGATATGCCTTTCTCTCTACACTGCTATTAATACCCCCAGGAGCCATTTCTCCCCTATCTCACCCAGCATCTTTATCATATCTGCTGTGGCCTCATCTGAGCCTGCTGCTTTCCCTGATTTCATCTTCTTCAATGCTGTTCTTACTTCTTTTAAGGTGGGCTCCTCCTCTTCTCTCATCATAGGCTGTTTCTGGGGCAGTACAGCTTCTGTGGGGTTTTCGTCATTCAGAAGCTGCTGGAAATACTCCTTGCATCTGCCTTTGATGTCCTGTGGACTTGTGAGCACGTTGTTGCTGGCATCTCTTATGAAGGGTGTCTGATTATCTTCTTTAGCGTTCTGTCTTTGCCTTGCAACCTGATATAGTTTCTTTGTGCCCCTTACTGAGGCACTTTCCAGAAGTTGATAGAGTGCCTCTGATGCCTTATTCTTTGCTATTGCAACTTCTTTCTTGGCTTCTTTTTTAGCCAACCAGTAGTCCTTCCTAGCCTGGTCAGTCTTTTCTATCTCTGACTTCTTCCTGCACTCCTCCTTTCTTTTGATGACTTCCTGGACTTTTGCATTCCACCACCAGCTTTCCTTATGTACCATATTTCTCTACCTGGCTCGGTCACATATCTTTTCTGTAGTCCTAACACATGCTGTTTTTAGGCACTGCCACTCTTCTTTAACTCCACCTATTTCCTCCTCTTCTTGGGGTGCTAGTGCCCTGAGTAATTCCTCAAACTGCTGTACTTTCTCTCCAGTCGACTTCCAGGTCTTCAGCCTGGTCTCTGTTGACCTTAGAGCATTCTCTGATCATTGCTTGTAGCTGATTGTGGCAACTAGTGGTTTATGCTGTGGGCTGACTGTTTCACTGGGGATAACTTTCCAGTCATGGATTTTACCCCAGTGCCTTTTCCTTACTAGGAGGAGGTCTACCTAAGTTGCATGTTGGCTACTCTTGTATGTGATCTTGTGACTGTCTCTTTTTCTGAACCATGTGTTGGCTACTATCCAGCCATTTGCCGTACAGAAGTCTGGAATGGCTTCTCCTTCTTTATTCCTGTTTCCCCACCCATTTGGACCAAGGCAGTCCTCATATCCTGTTCTCTCTGTCTCGATATGTACATTCAAGTCACCCATTATCAACACCAGTTCATGTTGTCCTGCTTTATCTAGTAGGCCCTGCAACTGCTGTCTGAATGCACTCTTTTCCTCACTATCACAGCCCTGTTGTGGGGCATAGGCTGAGATTATGAATACTGCCCTATCATTACACTGGAGTCTGATTGCCATGAGTCTGTCATTAATTCTGATGATATCTCTCACTGCCTTCTGAAGTGTCTCTCTCTCACCACAATTCCTACACCATTTCTAACCTGTCCCCCTCCTGAGTAGTAGAGTCTGAATCACAAGCCAAGTGGCTTTGCTGCACTGCCCTTCCATCTCATCTCTTGGATACATAGGATGTCCAGCCTTCTGCTTATTGTCATGTCATCCACTTCCAAGCTGCATCCTGTCAGTGAACCTACATTAATTGTAGCAATTCTCAGTTCATGTTTGGCAGGTTGGTTGGTTTTACATCCAGCTTTCGCTCAAGCAGAGCTATCCCAGGTAGCCCAGGCTTGGTGACTAGACACTGGGCAGCCAGTAACTTACTGACCCAGGGCTGCTGGGCTTTATAGCGGGCACACACTTGCTAATAGGGGCACATATGCCCCTCCCACTTTTAGCAAGGGTCCCTGGCCTGGGTCATTGTAGGCTGGGTCCTCAACCTACTTATCACCGGTAACTACCAATTCCAATTTTTGGCGACAATAGTCAACATGACCAAATCACTTAGAGACATATTTTACACCATTGAGTGGCTAGCCTTGCCATGGTGAGCAGTCTGTGATCCAGGTTTCCCTATCTTGAGGATACTCTGCAGCACAGTAGATGCCCAAAGCAGTTGGTCTGTACAACTCTTCCCCCTATAGTGCACCATGTAGAGTCTGTGCTGCTGCCCACAGCTCCATTCATTGGTGAGTTTGAGATGGAAACACTCAGCATGTTTTTTGGACATGGGAGAAACCCCATGGAGACACAAGGAGAACATACAAAATCCAAACAGGCATTGGTCGGAGGTCAGGATTGAACCTTGTACTTGGGAGGCAAAGACCTTAACCATTAAGCCATCTAGTCTTTCCTTCATGGGGAGATGATAAAATGAAGTACATAGGAGTATGGATTAGATTAAAAAGGATTCTGGTGTGGTATCTAAGGATATGTGGAAAGGGATTAAACAAAAGATAATAGAAAATCTGAAAAATTGGAAGCTTTGTTATAGTGATAAGAGTAGCACTATACAAACAGTTAAAATGATTTTAGTCCCTTTAGTTTTATATACGGTTCAGGTGTATTTTTATCAACCATGGAGAAGTTGTGGATAGCAGTTGATAAACAACTGAAGGATTTTATCTGGGAGGAGATGACAGCAAGAGTCAAGTGGGATAATCTGATACTTCCAGTTGAAAAAGGTGGTTTGGGATTACCTTATTTGAAGGGTATTTCAGAGTTCACAGTTAAAGCTCCTATACATGGCACAAGTAGAAACCTATAATTCAGAGAGGAAAGAGATGATGAAACAGGGCAAAGCTCAAGAAACAAGGAGAGATTGGGATTTTGAATGCAGATCCTTAAGGAGGGTAACAATAATTGTGCAGAATGTTATATTTATAAAATAGCAGAAAATATTCTAAGAACTAAGCCAACATGGGAATAGAGAAAGGAGATTCTGCCTATAGAGTTGACTGTAGTTAGAGCTACAGACAATAGGTAAGAGGGGTTGGAATTTATTGGAGTAGACTGGCAAAAGAGCCAAGGTATTGGGCGCAAATAATTAGAGAGGAGAAGGTAATAGAATGGGAAGAGGCCAAGAATTTATTTGGACTGAAGTCTAGAGATTGCCTTCCCTAGCAAGGATTGATAGTGTATATCCAAAGAGAAAGAGATAGGGGGATCCTAAGTGAAAGACCAGCATTGGTAGAGTTTTTAGGAGAATCTAGAACAGAAGCTGCTGTTAAAATAGAAATAATTAGTAGAACATACAAAGTATTGCATAACTGCAAGAATCTATCAACGGAGGTTAGAAAGGATTGAGAAAAGAGATTGTTTCTTTCTGAATTGCTTATCCAATGGGGGATATATTTGTATGTCTCCCAAATAGGCAACAAAGTCTAGAAGATTTAGGATCTTTGCTTGGAAGTGTTTACATAGATATTTTTATACCCCAAATAGACTCCAAAGAATTTTTCCTCAGGTAGATAGCAAGTGTTAAAGATGTGATGGGGAGAAAGAGGTAATTGGGAACATATTTTCTGGGAGTGTCATGAGTTGGCAGACTTTAAAGATTCCCAGAAGACGGCTTTGTTAGTGATACAGGGTGAGCAAATTGGTGTAATTAAGGAAATTATTTTTTGACCTATGTTACAGAATTGGAATTGCCTAAATATTCTAAGGCCTTGCTGAGTCTAATTATAGTGGCTGCCAAAAAAGCAATTACTAGAAAATGGAAATCAAAGTCTAAGCCAACTTTACTAGAAGTAGTGAATATAGTAACAGAGGTAAAACAAAGGAATTGGGCCCATTAGAAAAGGGTAGGAGCAAATTACATAGAAAAATGAGACTTGTGGGAATAATAGATGCAGAGGAGGAGCAAGGGTTAAAAAAAGGCAGGATTTTAATGAGCTATATAATGTCTAACTGACAATGACTGGATAGATAAGTGATGTATAATGTTTGCAACTTAAGTTGTCCATATGGTTTGTGATGTATAATGTTTGCAACTAAAATTGTGTTACTATGGTTTGTTTTCATTGATGTAAATGTGGGGCTCCCTATGTCATGCATGATTTAATTAAGATGTTTCTTGTTTAGAAAAAAATAATGCCTGATTCGTCCTGCAAAAACATTCTTCATTCTTGCTATGATCATTGGCAGTGCGACATACTACCTAATTGCAGTGGTACTTGGTTTAAATAAATTTGAAAAAATGTCAACAAGTAAATACAAGCAAATCTCCAAAACGGACAGACCCCTTCACAAACCAGGCACAGTCTAGAAGTAATCCAAAGGAAAACCAAGTATTCCAGCTAAAAAATGTTCCACTGTTGTAAAATGAAAAGCACAATCCAGTTGTAAAACCCTACTACACTTTATTTCTTGTTAATCGCTTTTCGTCTCGCTTTAGCGAGACGTCTTCAGACCACATACAGTTACATCACACTGTGGTTTAAAACCTGTTCCACTCTCAACTTCCCTTCAATTAATTACACAAGTAAACTATGCTGCTTGATTAGTAATTGGTGAATGATACATCAATTAAGTTAGCTCTTCACTGTTACTTAGTTTTCAATAAATGAAGCTCCTAAATAATGTGCTGTGTGTGTTGCTTACATTAAAAATAGGTAGGCTCTTGCTGAAATACGTGTACTTGCATCGTACGGTAATTAAATCAATTTTATGTTTGTGTCAAATGTTATAAATTTATATTTAAATTTAAAGTAAATACTTGTTTAAAATACATAGTTGCAATATATAATTAAAAAATTATTATGGATTTATATTTAGAATAAATACTTGTTTAAAATGCATAGTTAAGAATACATACTTAAAATGTTTCACTTCTACTAAGTCTTTTACTTAAACATACCTTAATGCATAAATAAATCAGTACATTAATACATAAATCATCTCTACCAAAACTGTTGGCAACTATTTGCTTAAAACATGCAGTATTTAAATAAATTTAAATATCTAACAAATCTCATCTAACAAACCTGTCTGAAGTACTAATCCTAAATTGCCTGGTAATGTGCATTCGGAAATGATGAATAATAAATGAATAAGCAGGGCTGAGGAAAGGCAAGGGAAAAGGAAGGGGGAGGGGAAAAAGAAGAAAGAAGGGGAGGGAAAGGAATTCTACAAAACTTTCTGTGTACCCTCTAGAGTGCATGTTTAAATTTGTGACTTCATGAATAAATTATCTTGAAAGGCTCCTCAATTTCAATATTCAAGCTATTGAATAAATTTCATTCAAACCAGGAGCATGGACTATGATGTTTGCAGATGACATTGTGATCTATAGTGAGAGTAGGGAACATGTGGAGGAGACCTTGGAGAGGTGGAGATATGCTCTAGAGAGAAGAGGAATGAAGGTCAGCAGGACTAAGACAGAATATATGTGTGTGAATGAAAGGGAGGATAGAGGAATGGTGAGGATGCAGGGAGCAGAGGTGGCAAAAGTGGATGAGTTGAAGTACTTGGGATCAACAGTTCAGAGTAATGGTGAGTGTGGAAGAGAGGTGAAGAAGAGAGTACAGGCAGGATGGAGTGGGTGGAGAAGAGTGTCAGGAGTGATTTGTGACAGATGAGTACCAGTAAGAGTGAAAGGGAAGGTCTACAAGAGGGTAGTGAGACCAGCTATGTTATACGAGTTGGAGACAGTGGCATTGACAAAAAGGCAGGAGTCAGAGCTTGATGTGGCAGAGTTGAAGATGTTGAGATTTGCACTGGGTGTGACGAGGATGGACAGGATTAGGAATAAGTATATTAGAGGGTCAGGTTTGGAGACAAAGCCAGAGAGGCAAGATTACGTTGGTTTGGACATGTGCTGAGGAGGGATGCAGAGTATATTGGGAAAAAGATGCTAAGGATGAAGCTGCCAGGTAATAGGAAAAGAGGGAGGCCTAAGATAAGGTTTATGGATGTGGTGAGAGAGGACATGCAGGTGATTAGTGTGACAGAGCAAGATGCAAAGGACAGGAAGAAATGGAAACAGTTGATCTGCTGTGGCGACCCCTAACGGGAGCAGCCAAAAGAAGAAGAAGACAGGCACAAGTTCTTAGTTGCCAGGACAATTCAAATTTTTCCAAGAGTAAAGCAATTGGTCCACCTCTCCCATCTTTTGCAACGCTATCTATTACTCTAAAACCAAATGAATGGTTTGGATATTCACCTACATGACTGGGTAAGGCATTTTCTAGTTTGCACTTCCTAATGCCATAGAGGTGTTTGTACACCCTCTCCCTAAGTTTCCTGTCGGGTTTACTGATATAGAACGCAGGACATGATTTACATGAAGCTAGGTGTAAACCACACCCTTGGAGTTGCAGTTGAATTTGCATTTAGTACTGTACTCCTGCCCACGTATAGAAAAGTTCTGAACCGTATCAATGTAGGGACAATAAGGGCACATCTGATAGTTACACATTCCTTTAGTATTAACAGAGTACCTTTCCTTTATTTCCTTCCAACAGGTTCTTTAGGTTTTTTCCTTTTCTAAAAACTGTTTTAGGTGGGCCTTGTAATTTACCAGCTAGAACACTATCGGACTGAATTGGGTCCCAGTTCTTACTTATAATGTTCATTATAGAATACCCATCCAAGCTGTATGAAATAATAAAATCAGACGTGCCTATTAGGTCCCTTGCATTACCATGCCTTTCTGATGAAATTGATTGGAGCATGTCCACCACCCCCAAAATGGGTCAGTAAAACCCCCCTCTGTCTTCTATGTACTACGTCCACAGGTCCTTTACCAGTCGTTCAGGGTATCCTCTCTTACAGAACATTTCTCTAAGTTTCTCACACTCTATTAAAAAGTCTTCCTCATTTGAGATCGTACAAGCTGCCCTCACAAGCTGCCCCTTCACCACTGATTGTTTCTGGGGCAGAGGGTGACAGCTACTAAAATGCAGGAACGCATTAGAATAAGTGTCCTTTCTGAATATTCTAGCTGTATAGGAGTTGTATTTCAAATCCTTCTTTAAATCAATGTCCAGGTAAGCTATTCTGTCCATATTAAAAGTGTAAGTAAACTTCAGAAAACTTGTTGTATTGTTCAAATATGACACTAACTGGATGGCATTATTTTTGTCCCCTTCAATCAACATAAAAATGGCTTCCAGAAATAGTGTATAAAAATGTATCTGCCTTCCAGTGTGAGGAACCTTTCTTACAAACTCCCTTTTCCAGTATGCCATCATCAGGTTGGCAAAACTGGCTCCACACGGGGAGCCCATTGCCACACCTATTTTTTGTATTTAGTACTTATTATCAAAGGTGATAAAATTGTTGGGCAAAATAATGTCCAACAATTCCTCCACAAGTCTTATTTCAGACCCAGGTGCCCCTAAACTGTGCATCAATAAGCTTACCCACTCAATACCTTCCATATGAGGGATTGATGAGTACAGGTCCTTAATATCAATCATTAAAAAATTCAAGTTGACATTAAACTGGAGGTTTTTTTATATTGGCCAGAAAGGACCATGAATCTTTACAAATTTCTTCCTGTTGCCTTACATATTTTTTCAAAATCTGGTCCACATGCATAAGTGATGCTGTTTCCCACATCAACTAACGGCCTCATGGGTGGAGCAGAAACAGACTTATGAATTTTCAAAATACCAAACAGAAACAGAATAGGGATCTTAGGAGCTGGCATGTTCAGAAAGTTGAAAGAGTCTACATCTATCCTGGCCTTAATAAATATTTCTTCCAATGAAGAACGTATTCTCATATAAGCAATATTTAATTAATTCCGTGATACTTGAGTACACCTCACTGTCAAGAACTTTCCCCATTTTTTGTTGGTATTCATGCTTGTCCATTATTACCAACCCCCCACCCTTGTCAGGTTGCATCACTCTAACATCTGTCTGTTGTATCAATTTGAGGACTTCTTTCCCCTCAGATGTTATGCTATGGGAGCTACCCTTAAAATGCGTATGTTGGTTGATAAGATTGTACAAATCCAACTCGCATACCTGTTCAAATGTAGCTAGTGTAGGGGCTGGCAGTAAGTACTAGCAATATGAAATTATTTCTTTTCATATTTGTCATTACCAGACAAAAATTTTAGGTTCAGTTTCCGGGTAAACAATTTCAAGTCTATAATAGTCTCAGATATTTCAGCTTTTGTCCTTTTGCAAGTAAATCAGCTAAAACAACATCTACTTCGAGACTAGAGAAATTGAAAATTTTAAAGTCACCTTCTGCATTGAGAATAATTTCACAATTATTCGAAGATGTCTCCATTACCTCCATCGTGGGTACTGGTTATTCGTCAATTGTACACAACCCGAGGTAGACCCTGCCTCAGGTTGTAGCCTGAGGCGTGTTTCTGAAAATTTACTTCCCCTTCTGGGATAGATGGGAACCCCCCTTGTTGTGTGTTCCTTTTCGTAGAAGCATTATAATTCAAACCGGCCCCATTCTGTATGGTCCCAGAAGGACCCCTTTGTATAGCACCACTTTCGTTGTTACTAGTCCTATTGTTCTGCTGGTTATGCATTGAAAATTCGGCCTCCATTGAAAGGCCCTTCGTCAACGGACCAGATTGTGAAGTGGGGGGGTTTTGGGTAGTCTTTGCCTGGTTCATATGCTTCCCTGTCTCTATTTGTTTTTTTTTACCTTTGTTTCCTTCAGTTTTCCTAAGTACTGGTCTATGCTTGAAAAACATCTTTCATATTCAAATTTATAACGTGAAAAGTCCAAGTCCTTCTTGGTAATTTCATCCAAAATAGTTGCTTCCTTCATCAATTCCTCCACTTGATAGGGTTTGCTCATCAGTTCAAGACGTTCTGTTCCATGCTTATTAAAAAGCATTGTTAAGTCTTTGTGGAAGTTAGAACCTTCCACCAGCCCAGTCGGGTATTGCCACTTTCTGAGACCCGTAGGGACTATACCATCACTTACACACTCCTTAAAATATGCAACTTTGAGTTGTAACGTTTTGTATTTTAGTAACTTAGAATCCAACAGTTTAAGGTTAACTGTTACGTTCGGTAACCCTTCAGCCGGTTGCTCCATATCCAGTTGTTTACTACTTGTGTTCTCTTGAAATGTCAGAACATCTTTGAACCAGGCGTTCAAGCCCTTGGATGGAGCTCCAATAAGTCCCAAGGGTTCATTACTCGATCATCAGGATTCCCATTGTCCTGTTGTAAATTAACTTCACCATTTACTGCGTTTACAACATCCATAAGCTGTGTGTGAGTGCTCAGATTCAGCAAGTTTCAGAATTGCTGCCGGTACAACAGAGATGAACAGTTGATCCTGAAACCGCTTGTGTGCTCACCGGAAGTTGAGAGGTTGTTATACTGGTAGACAGAGAGTCCACCCTTACAGCAAGTACCTCTAATTTCTGTGATAAACCCCCAACCAAGGGTGTCAGTGTTCCTATTTTGTCCATTTCATCCATTTCGAGAGCTGACTGGATGAAAAAACGGCAACAAGTAAATACAAGCAAATCTCCAAAACGGACAGACCCTTCACAAAAAAGGCACAATCCAGAAGTAATCCAAAGGAAAACCAAGAATTCCAGCTATAAAATTTTCCACTGTTGTAAAGTAAAAAGCACAATCCAGCTGTAAAATCTTACTACACTTTATTTCTTGTTAAGCGCTTTTCATCTCACTTATAGCGAGATGTCTTCAGACCACATACAGTTAAATCACACTCTGGTTTAAAACCTGTTCCACTCTCAACTCCCCTTCAGTTAATTACACAACTAAACTATGCTGCTTGATTAGTAATTGATAAATGATACATCCATTGAGTTAGTGCTTCAATGTTACTTAGATTTCAATAAATGAAGCTCCTAAATATTGTGCTGCGTGTGTTGCTTACATTAAAAATAGGTAGGCTCTTCCTGAAATACATATACTTGCTTCGTACGGTAATTAAATCAATTCTATAAGTTTGTGTCAACTGTTATGAATTTATATTTAAAATAAATACTTGTTTAAAATACATAGTTGAAAAATTATTAATTTATATTTAGAATAAATACTTGTCTAAAATGCATAGTTAAGAATACATACTTAAAATGTTTCACTTCTACTAAGTCTATTACTTAAAACATACCTTAATACATAAATAAGTCAAGACATTAATACATAAATCATCTCTACCATAACTGTTGCAACTATTTGCTTAAAACATGCAGTATTTAAATAAATTTAAATATCTAACAAATCTCATCTAACAAACCTGTCTGAAGTACTAGTCCAAAATTGCCTGATAATGTGCATTCAGAAATGATGAATAATGAATGAATAAGCAGGGCTGAGGAAAGGCGAGGGAAAAGAAGGGGGGAGTGGAAAGGGAAAAAAAGAAGGGGAGGGAAAGGAATTCTACAAAATTTTCTATGTACCCTCTAGAATGCATGTTTAAATTTGTGACTTCATGAATAAATTATCTTGAAAGGCTCCTCAATTTCAATATTCAAGCTATTGAATAAATTTCATTCAAACCAGGAGCATGGACTATGATGTTTGCAGATGACATTGTGATCTATAGTGAGAGTAGGGAACATGTGGAGGAGACCTTGGAGAGGTGGAGATATGCTCTAGAGAGAAGAGGAATGAAGGTCAGCAGGACTAAGACAGAATATATGTGTGTGAATGAAAGGGAGGATAGAGGAATGGTGAGGATGCAGGGAGCAGAGGTGGCAAAAGTGGATGAGTTGAAGTACTTGGGATCAACAGTTCAGAGTAATGGTGAGTGTGGAAGAGAGGTGAAGAAGAGAGTACAGGCAGGATGGAGTGGGTGGAGAAGAGTGTCAGGAGTGATTTGTGACAGATGAGTACCAGTAAGAGTGAAAGGGAAGGTCTACAAGAGGGTAGTGAGACCAGCTATGTTATACGAGTTGGAGACAGTGGCATTGACAAAAAGGCAGGAGTCAGAGCTTGATGTGGCAGAGTTGAAGATGTTGAGATTTGCACTGGGTGTGACGAGGATGGACAGGATTAGGAATAAGTATATTAGAGGGTCAGGTTTGGAGACAAAGCCAGAGAGGCAAGATTACGTTGGTTTGGACATGTGCTGAGGAGGGATGCAGAGTATATTGGGAAAAAGATGCTAAGGATGAAGCTGCCAGGTAACAGGAAAAGAGGGAGGCCTAAGATAAGGTTTATGGATGTGGTGAGAGAGGACATGCAGGTGATTAGTGTGACAGAGCAAGATGCAAAGGACAGGAAGAAATGGAAACAGTTGATCTGCTGTGGCGACCCCTAACGGGAGCAGCCAAAAGAAGAAGAAGACAGGCACAAGTTCTTAGTTGCCAGGACATTTCAAATTTTTCCAAGAGTAAAGCAATTGGTCCACCTCTCCCATCTTTTGCAACGCTATCTATTACTCTAAAAACAAATGAATGGTTTGGATATTCACCTACATGACTGGGTAAGGCATTTTCTAGTTTGCACTTCCTAATGCCATAGAGGTGTTTGTACACCCTCTCCCTAAGTTTCCTGTCGGGTTTACTGATATAGAACGCAGGACATGATTTACATGAAGCTAGGTGCAAACCACACCCTTGGAGTTGCAGTTGAATTTGCATTTAGTACTGTACTCCTGCCCACGTATAGAAAAGTTCTGAACCGTATCAATGTAGGGACAATAAGGGCACATCTGATAGTTACACATTCCTTTAGTATTAACAGAGTACCTTTCCTTTATTTCCTTCCAACAGGTTCTTTAGGTTTTTTCCTTTTCTAAAAACTGTTTTAGGTGGGCCTTGTAATTTACCAGCTAGAACACTATCGGACTGAATTGGGTCCCAGTTCTTACTTATAATGTTCATTATAGAATACCCATCCAAGCTGTATGAAATAATAAAATCAGACGTGCCTATTAGGTCCCTTGCATTACCATGCCTTTCTGATGAAATTGATTGGAGCATGTCCACCACCCCCAAAATGGGTCAGTAAAACCCCCCTCTGTCTTCTATGTACTACGTCCACAGGTCCTTTACCAGTCGTTCAGGGTATCCTCTCTTACAGAACATTTCTCTAAGTTTCTCACACTCTATTAAAAAGTCTTCCTCATTTGAGATCGTACAAGCTGCCCTCACAAGCTGCCCCTTCACCACTGATTGTTTCTGGGGCAGAGGGTGACAGCTACTAAAATGCAGGAACGCATTAGAATAAGTGTCCTTTCTGAATATTCTAGCTGTATAGGAGTTGTATTTCAAATCCTCCTTTAAATCAATGTCCAGGTAAGCTATTCTGTCCGTATTAAAAGTGTAAGTAAACTTCAGAAAACTTGTTGTATTGTTCAAATATGACACTAACTGGATGGCATTATTTTTGTCCCCTTCAATCAACATAAAAATGGCTTCCAGAAATAGTGTATAAAAATGTATCTGCCTTCCAATGTGAGGAACCTTTCTTACAAACTCCCTTTTCCAGTATGCCATCATCAGGTTGGCAAAACTGGCTCCACACGGGGAGCCCATTGCCACACCTATTTTTTGTATTTAGTACTTATCAAAGGTGATAAAATTGTTGGGCAAAATAATGTCCAACAATTCCTCCACAAGTCTTATTTCAGACCCAGGTGCCCCTAAACTGTGCATCAATAAGCTTACCCACTCAATACTTTCCATATGAGGGATTGATGAGTACAGGTCCTTAATATCAATCATTAAAAAATTCAAGTTGACATTAAACTGGAGGTTTTTTTATATTGGCCAGAAAGGACCATGAATCTTTACAAATTTCTTCCTGTTGCCTTACATATTTTTTCAAAATCTGGTCCACATGCATAAGTGATGCTGTTTCCCACATCAACTAACGGCCTCATGGGTGGATCAGAAACAGACTTATGAATTTTCAAAATACCAAACAGAATAGGGATCTTAGGAGCTGGCATGTTCAGAAAGTTGAAAGAGTCTACATCTATCCTGGCCTTAATAAATATTTCTTCCAATGAAGAACGTATTCTCATATAAGCAATATTTAATTAATTCCGTGATACTTGAGTACACCTCACTGTCAAGAACTTTCCCCATTTTTTGTTGGTATTCATGCTTGTCCATTATTACCAACCCCCCACCCTTGTCAGGTTGCATTACTCTAACATCTGTCTGTTGTATCAATTTGAGGACTTCTTTCCCCTCAGATGTTATGCTATGGGAGCTACCCTTAAAATGCTTATGTTGGTTGATAAGATTGTACAAATCCAACTCGCATACCTGTTCAAATGTAGCTAGTGTAGGGTGTAGGGGCGGGCAGTAAGTACTAGCAATATGAAATTATTTCTTTTCATATTTGTCATTACCAGACAAAAATTTTAGGTTCAGTTTCCGGGTAAACAATTTCAAGTCTATAATAGTCTCAGATATTTCAGCTTTTGTCCTTTTGCAAGTAAATCAGCTAAAACAACATCTACTTCGAGACTAGAGAAATTGAAAATTTTAAAGTCACCTTCTGCATTGAGAATAATTTCACAATTATTCGAAGATGTCTCCATTACCTCCATCGTGGGTACTGGTTATTCGTCGAATTGTACACAACCCGAGGTAGACCCTGCCTCAGGTTGTAGCCTGAGGCGTGTTTCTGAAAATTTACTTCCCCTTCTGGGATAGATGGGAACCCCCCTTGTTGTGTGTTCCTTTTCGTAGAAGCATTATAATTCAAACCGGCCCCATTCTGTATGGTCCCAGAAGGACCCCTTTGTATAGCACCACTTTCGTTGTTACTAGTCCTATTGTTCTGCTGGTTATGCATTGAAAATTCGGCCTCCATTGAAAGGCCCTTCGTCAACGGACCAGATTGTGAAGTGGGGGGGTTTTGGGTAGTCTTTGCCTGGTTCATATGCTTCCCTGTCTCTATTTGTTTTTTTTACCTTTGTTTCCTTCAGTTTTCCTAAGTACTGGTCTATGCTTGAAAAACATCTTTCATATTCAAATTTATAACGTGAAAAGTCCAAGTCCTTCTTGGTAATTTCATCCAAAATAGTTGCTTCCTTCATCAATTCCTCCACTTGATAGGGTTTGCTCATCAGTTCAAGACGTTCTGTTCCATGCTTATTAAAAAGCATTGTTAAGTCTTTGTGGAAGTTAGAACCTTCCACCAGCCCAGTCGGGTATTGCCACTTTCTGAGACCCGTAGGGACTATACCATCACTTACACACTCCTTAAAATATGCAACTTTGAGTTGTAACGTTTTGTATTTTAGTAACTTAGAATCCAACAGTTTAAGGTCAACTGTTACGTTCGGTAACCCTTCAGCCGGTTGCTCCATATCCAGTTGTTTACTACTTGTGTTCTCTTGAAATGTCAGAACATCTTTGAACCAGGCGTTCAAGCCCTTGGATGGAGCTCCAATAAGTCCCAAGGGTTCATTACTCGATCATCAGGATTCCCATTGTCCTGTTGTAAATTAACTTCACCATTTACTGCGTTTACAACATCCATAAGCTGTGTGTGAGTGCTCAGATTCAGCAAGTTTCAAAATTGCTGCCGGTACAACAGAGATGAACAGTTGATCCTGAAACCGCTTGTGTGCTCACCGGAAGTTGAGAGGTTGTTATACTGGTAGACAGAGAGTCCACCCTTACAGCAAGTACCTCTAATTTCTGTGATAAACCCCCAACCAAGGGTGTCAGTGTTCCTATTTTGCCCATTTCATCCATTTCGAGAGCTGACTGGATGAAAAAACGGCAACAAGTAAATACAAGCAAATCTCCAAAACGGACAGACCCCTTCACGAAAAAGGCACAATCCAGAAGTAATCCAAAGGAAAACCAAGTATTCCAGCTAAAAAATGTTCCGCTCTTTTAAAATAAAAAGCACAATCTAGTTGTAAAAACCTACTACACTTTATTTCTTGTTAAGCGCTTTTCGTCTCGCTTATAGCGAGACTTCTACAGACCACATACAGTTGCATCACACTCTGGTTTAAAACTTGTTCCACTCTCAAGTTCCCTTCAATTAATTACACAGGTGAACTATGCTGCTTGATTAGTAATTGGTAAATGATACATCAGTTAAGTTAGTGCTTCGCTGTTACTTAGATTTCAATAAATGAAGCTCCTAAATGTGCTGTGTGTGTTGCTTGCATTAAAAATATGTAGGCTCTTGCTGAAATACATATACTTGCATCATACGGTAATTAAATAAATTTTATAAGTTTGTGTCAAATGTTATAAATTTATATTTAAAGTAATTTCTTGTTTAAAATGCATAGTTGAAAAATATAATTAAAAAATAATTGTGAATTTATATTTAGAATAAATACTTGTTTAAAATGCATAGTTAAGAATACATACTTAAAATGTTTCACTTCTACTAAGTCTGTTACATTAAACATACCTTAATACATAAATAAATCGACATTAATACATAAATCACTTCTACAAGAAATGTTGCAACAAACTGTGTCTGACAAGCAAAAGTGGCAAATGAGATCTGAGGGGATTAGAGGGCAGTAGAGCATCATGGGAGAGGAGGAGCTTGAGTTAAGCTGTTGTCTAAAGTATGCTGACTCGGATCCAATGTCTGATCCAAGACCCTGACATGATGAATGGTGACTACAGATAACACAGATACCAAGTTATAGTGAGTACATAACTATTAATTTGTCTCATTTCATTTGTTTAATTTAGAACTGCAAAATGTTTTTTGTCTCAGACAAAATAAAATGCTAATTTTAGAATATTTGTTTTTGAATACTGAACCAAATCAAATTAAGGCTTGGCCCTACCATCTTCCGAAACATTCGCAAGTACTGCTTGAAAATGTCTGTAGTTGTGAAAAGGGTTTATGTAACTTGTAGGTTAAAATTTTACATGGTTTTATAACATTGTTTATTTAAAGGAACACTACAGGAAAATAATTCAAAAATATATATTTTTTCATTTTTCCTTAAGTCTGTCTCTTTGCAAACCTGTATTGACCACAATGAAGTAGTAAATACTAATTTTATTCTGTTTGTACCCCTGACTGCCCTCCTGGGGGCAGACATCCTGATGAGAATTAGTTCTGTTCTAAAAGAAAATCTAGCCCATAATACACTGCAAGTCCACTGTATTTGAGATTTTAGTGCCCATAGCTGTACTGTTACAGTACTGTTCCATTCACTTAGAATGGAAGAACTGAGCTGACAATCTGTTTTTCAGAGGCCTCAGTAAGAGTATAATTCACTGTCATGCAGTGCTTCTTACAAATGTTTTTCATGCTGATGTGTTACACATTCTGTGAAAAAAGCTTCTATAAATAGTGTCTCTTTGCTGAGATTTCAGCCTTTCTTTAGGCATTTAACTTTGATATGCCTCAGTTTCTTCTACAGTTCCTCCTCCCATATACCAACCCCCTGCTAGCAAGAGTATCACATTTCCTGGCCTGCAAGGTTCAGCTATTTAGTCAGATTTGCATGACAATACACATCAAACAGATTTGCTTGCTGTCTGCCTGGTGTGCCAGTTAAAAGTGTTCCCTCATCTCTCTTACTCCTATCATGTTGAATAGCACTTTTACAGTAAATCTTGTTACAAAAATGCTTTTTCTCAATCATTCATATGAAGGAGTTTAAGTAATCCTTTATAAATGCCTGTAGCATACACAGATTACCATTCATCTTGTCCACTGACAGATTGGGCTATGTTTGCAAAATAAAGAATAAATAACATAAAAACCACAACTCTAAGAATATAGACATTTGCCTTACATAGAATTTTAGTCCTTCTGAAACCTCCACACTAGTCTATTGATGAGATGGTTTATGTAGTTTATAGCAGTGGATAAAAAGGAGCAAAATAACCTTTGGAAAATCTGGACAGAGAGGATCCCAACTCTAAGAGCTTCCCTGTCTATCAAATCATCCCACTCATCACATTTTTGATAAACATTCCAGAGCTGAGAAAAAAAATTGCATTTCCGGACGTAATTTTAAATGGCATTTTTATATCCTGTATGACTCTCTGCAAATGAGGTCAGGCAAACCACCTACCAGTATTAGCTAGTGCAAGTGGAATGCACTGACTCCAGGGGTTCCAGTAAATGCTTTCCTGTCAGTCCTGCCAGGCTATATCACTGTGTTTCACATCACCCATGCTAAACATATATACTGGTGAACCATGCTGCCTTTCCCATCTATTCACGACACAGACTACACATAAGCTGGTAATGTCAGCTCTGGGCACCTCTTAGTCACTCCATTTAAGAGGATTGGTCTCATCCATGCCATGCTACGTCATTCTCTGACACATCCAGTACTAAAACACACAATGAGAGAAAATGTACTGGTGAGCCATGCAGCATTGCCCACCTCTCCACAAAACAGTGCTGCAACAACTGTGGGCCAACCAAGCTGCAGTTGATGTCAGTTCAGGCCACCCAACAGTTGTTGCAGCAAGCCCACTGCACTGACATCATGTCATCCCTAAACAGGATTGGTGTCAGTGCAGCTCAAGCTACATTGTTCAACGTTACACACTCTACTGTCACACACACACACACACACACACACACACACACTCTACTATCACACACACACAGTCTACTATCACACATACACACACACACCTCTCAAGACATTCAGACACATACATATATACATTCACAAAGGTAGACTTGCAAGCCAACATTAATTTCACACACTTCCCCCAACTCATCTTAAAATAGTGATGTACAACTTGTGTCCAATCACTGTTCTGATGCCTCAAGCTCAGTGCAGCTACATTCAGTTGAAGCAAGCACAGTGCAATATCGTCTTCCGTTTACCTAACTGGGCTGCCATTGCCCCAACTAGTCTTCATCAGTCTTGTTTTGTATCACAGAATGGATAACCAGTGTGTCATTCAACTCTATTTACTTTTCTCATGTCTCCACAAAGCAATGAAAAAACCACTACGGATGACCCAAGATGCTGATGTTGATGTCTACTTTTGGTACCCGCAATGTCCTGAAGCAAGCAAAGTGAATAGATTCTAGATGCTGCACCCAAAAGTTACGTGCCAGTCCATCTTATACCCAGTTCTCCCATAAACCCATAAGCTTCCTAAATGCATCTTGTATGGGACCTAACAATATTCCTGGCTGTGCTCTTTATGAACTGCAGAGTGAACTGGTACCTCACCCATGTGCCTTGTTTAATCACAGTCTCATCTCAAGCTTTGTCCCTACAGAATCTCACATTTCTATAGTCATCCATCTATACAACGGAGGAGCGAATTCAGACCCTGGGAAATATTGCCCCATTACCCTGAAAAGTCTTATAAGCAGAGCTATGGAACTAATCATCATGGATCTAATAAACAAGTATATAGTGAATCTCCAAACTATGGATCCCACACAGTTTAGTTTTGTGAAGATTAGGCCATGCCTGCTCAACTCGGTCAACTTCTTTTATTCAGTCAGCAGAGCTGTGGATGAAGGCAAGGTGGTTCCACACTAACTACCTTTTTCTGGACAAGGCCTTTAATAACATTCCCAACTCAGGACTCATAGAAAAACTTAACTAACCTCTGCAGCAACCGCCATATCAGTAGTTGTGTTGCAAACTGGCTCACATATACAAACCACAGTGTGACAGTAGGTGACTCAAAGTCAGACTGCCGACCAGTCATGAGTGTGGTCCCACAGGCATCGGTCTTGGATTCTATCTTTCCAGAAGTCTGGTCCAACAAGAAGGTACTCTGGCTGACAAAGTGCATAGAGGATTGTACGCTGATAGCCATTATAAACTACAAGTGATGTTGACATCCAACAGACAGGCCTCACTGAGACCAACGACTGGTGTCAGACCCACGACCTTAAGCTCAATGCCAATGTGTTGTCATTCCTTTTGGGTAAAAAAACCCATTTCCCATTAACTACCACAATGAACACACAAGGCATTATAACAGATCTGCGAACACAGGTTGACAGCAATCTCTCCTTTGACCACCACACTGCCACTATGGTCAGAAAGTCCTTCTATGTGGCACATCTCATTAATAAGGATTTTGCATCCAGGAAGAAAGAGTTCATGGTTTCCCTCTACTCTCCCCTCATTAGGACAATCATTGAGTACAGTGCCCAATTTGGCATGTACAACACTAGACACTTGCAACAACTGGAGGCCACAAAAGTACCTCAGAAAAAGAGTATCCTAGGCCTTAAACACTTGTCCTTTATGGACAGTCAAAGTCATAATATTCTCTGTCTCATATCTCCAACTTAGAGGTGATCTCTGCTTGCCTTATCAAGCCATATCTGACCCAGCCATGTTAGAAATGCTACATTAATAGAATTTGCAATCCATCTGCACCATACACTCAAGAATCTTCAACCTCATTTACCACAATTAACAGAACAGGATGGTGGGACAGGCTCATAATCCAGAGACTGCCCATGCTATGGAACACATTTCCCACACATGTCAAACAGAACACCTCAGTGGACCTCTTCAAGAGAAATCTTGAGTTGATGCTGAAATAGAAAATTCACCTAGGGGAATCACAAGAAGGCGATCCTCAACCACCATACTACCAAGGTGCTGGACCATTTACACAGACCCATCAGCAAGTGTCTATAGCTACCCCTCTAGAATGGCAGGAGTGTGCAAGAATGTATGCGCTATGCCCACAATACTGGACTCAGGTTCATTCATCTTGTATTTCCCGGTAAATAACTGTGAGCAAATTATATGTGTTAGTAGTTGATGACATAATACATGGCAGTGTAAAACAGTACATATGTCTCAATATCTCTGCTAACACCAACCATGTAACACAAGCAGCACAGACAGCAATAGTTACAGTATTCTCCTATCTTTCCCCGGGTCTGTATTACAAATGCAAAGTTACTGACCTTCCAATACCTTATGGTCGACACCATGTGATCGAAGTTCAGTAACTTAGATTACGTAATAGAAAAATGAGCGGAAACAAAAGTAAGTGCTATAAGCAGGGGGTAAGCACCCCTGCAACCCCCCACACCCCTCACTACTTAAATAAACCAATTCCAACATCACGCTACAGTGTAGGAAACGGAAATTATTCATTTCCTCAATATATTGCACTGAAGTCCACATTACGAGACCAACAGGTGAGTGGAGGACAGCCACTGTTATCCTTTTAAACAATAGTGCAACATCCACCGATCGTGGAAATGATCGATCCATCAAATATTACTAGCTTGATCTGCAAGACCATGGAACTCATCAGGAACCTCATTAACAAGGTTACTGTCTTTCTCAAAACACTTTATTACACAGTTTTCCTTCATCTAGGCGAGGTCATGTCTGCTAAATTTGGCCGAGTTCTTTCAGTCAACAAAGCCATGGATGAGGCGAAGACGGTGCACACAGACTACCTTTACCGAGCAAAAGCCTTTGACACTATTCCCCACTCAGCCATAACAGACACTCTCTCTCAACCAGGCATCAATCCCTAGTCATGTGGACATCCTCCACGAGTCTGTCACTCAGAGAAATGACTGGTGCAACAAACATGTCCTCAAGATCAATACCAGAAAAAAAAAAATCTTCAAGTTTGGCAAGAGTGATGTCCCCATAAATTATCACATTAATAACAATGTCCTAATCACGCAATCATTTGTGAGGGATTTTGGAACCCAGGTTGATAGCAACTTTACTTTTCACCACAGTAATGCTTCCATGGTAACCAAAGCCTTCTACATGGCCCACCTCAGAAGTAAGGGTATCTCATTCTGGGACAATGACATCATAGCATACCTGTATTCTTACCTTATAAGCCCCATTATGGAGTACAACTCACCTTTCAGCATGTACCTTGCAAAGCACATGCAGCAGCTGGAGAGACCACAGTTTACTCATCAGGACAATCGAGGGCCTCAAAACATCTTACATATAGACATAGGCTAAAAGCCCAATCACTGTACTCAGTTTCATAATGACTCCTCAGAGGTGACCTCTATCATACCAGGTGATCATGGACCACACCTTTATGGGACTTGCTGCATATCTGCAAGATAAGCTCCAATCGAGTAACCTGCAGGCATTGCCTCAACTTGGTCTGAGATATCAACAAGACTTGTTGTTGGGACATAATTGTGCCCCAAAGACTCCCTCCTCTATGGAACAGGCTAACTTTACACATCAGAGTACCCCTTTAGCCTTTTGCAACCACAACCTGGATACCTGGGTGGAAAACAGAAAGTGGACTCCTGGGATTACACCTGTGTCCCAGCTTGTCAGGGGGCATTGGGTCATTTGTCTAAACCTGGGCTAAACTCTTGGCTAGGGTTATAAGTGCCTCAGGACCAATATCCCGGTAACATGCTATTATCCTACTATGCACTCACTTGTTAAATTTGTGTGTGTGTGTGTGTGTATATATATATATATATATATATATATATATATATATATATATATATATATATATATATATATATATATATACACACACACACACACATTAATTTATTTGACATTTGTTAACCGCGTTTGTCCAACTGCGCTTATGGCCCATTTTGAGTGTAGACTGAAGTAGAAAAGCTCCATTAGTACATTTTTAAACAAGTACAATTTTAAATGAATACAGATATAACAGCAGTTCGAGCAAAAACGTTTCACATATTAGGTTACATGCATACAGTTAAAGTTCCATTAAAAAAAATAAGCTAAGTAACATAATTTTACATTGATATAGTTTAATTGGTCAACAAAATGACTTTTTGGTTTGGATAACATTATGCAAATGCATGGTTGACACATTGCAGACACAGGTGTAATGAGGTACTAAGTATGGTCCTTTTGAGGGTACATAAAGGGAAGGAAGACTAGGTGCGTTTCTGGCAAGGGCAGGTGCTGCAACTGAGAAAAAAAGCTTTTAGTTCATTTTTAAAGTGTGAGGTGTGGGAGAATGAACACAAGTCAAGGGGAAGTTTGTTCCAAGCATGGGTGTATATTATATATATATATATATATATATATATATATATATATATATATATATATATATATACATACATACACACACATACATACACAGATTTTATATATGTATGTATATATATATATATATATATATATATGTATATAGAGAAAGAGAGAGAGAAAAACATTTAAAACAAAGCGATGTATTTATAAAAAGTAAATTTTGCAGGGGCAAACCTAAAAATCAGCTGATAGCGCTGGGAAAGGCCATGGGTTCATCCAAATGAAAGGGTGCAAGAGTTAAAATTTTGACTTTAAACTACTTATCTGTAACTGAAAAGTAAAGTCAAGCCAGGAAATGCACACTTTCCCCTTGCCAACAATGCATAAAGCCTGATCATTTTTGCAGATAAGACACCTTGTATGTGTCTTAGCATCTACAGGTGGCTAACTTGTGAAGCCAGATGAATAACAAAGACTGCTGTTTAGAACAACAAAGGACAAGTTGAGTTAACAGGTATCATGCTGGGGAGAGGAGACATCAGGACTCCTCCAAGTTGAATTGACAGTTCATCCACAAAAGCTAAAGGTGGTGTTATGCATATTCATGTGAACTCCAAGTCTGCCATTGTCTTAAAGACATTTACAAAATGCAAACTATTACATCAGATGACTCAGAGGTAACACTTAGGACATTATTGTTTTAATATACAGATACAAAGTAATATTCTAATCATGCTTGTTTTACAATACATTCTCTTCCACTGTCATACTGAACAGCCATTTTTTCCACAAGGCGATGTGGCCTTATGTGAGATCCAAAACTGATGTATAGGCGCATTAGCCATCGTGGAAAATAGAAGGCAAAAAAAGCAAAAAAGAGAACTCTTCATAGAAACACACACACATTTTATATATATATTGTTAAATACCACTGTCTTTCTAGTTGCCCGCCTCTTATGTTAATCTGACCATATATCTCATTTCTCTCTACTTTCACTGGCTTATGTGAGTAATCACAAAATCATCATTTTTGAAATCCCACCCCTTCAATTATTTAAATTTATTGGCCATCCTACAGTATTTCATAGTACCAAAATATAAAAGTGACCACCCCTTTCAGTCCATCTTGCCATTTTAAAAATAGTAACTCTCCACTAAACCTTAACTTTTTAAACAGGTAAAACTCAAGTTGCCTACTTTCACATCTAACTTCTCTAGTGCACACTGCAGAGTGCATTCTTTTCAATCTTACCTTTAAGCATCCCTGTGACTAGCATTTTCTCTAATACCTGCTGGAAAGCACTAGAAAGCCTTAAACTCATACAAACACTGAACTCTCCTTGTTAACAAGGAGAAATTAGTAGGCACTAAACAGCCTATTATTGCAAAGTACCTTAATAAGGAAACAGCTCCTATACTTTACAAAGAAAAAAAAAAAAGGCCCCAAACCAGGCATGTCCAAGGGTCAGCTTCCAGTGATTTCTCCTGTCCACCTGGTGAATCTGGGCATACTGGGGCAATGCAGCAATTGCCTCATGTACACAGACAACCCTCTCCTCCTACCACCCAACACTACAACCTGTGAGAGCTGCACTTACATAGCCAAAATGGAAGCAAAGCTCTCTCCACCCAAGATTGTGCTAAACAGTCAAGAGGAGAAGGTTAACACCCACACTACTCCTCAAGCAACACATAGCCCTTCTAAACCCGCACCACCAACACCCACATATAGCAACACTAAATCCACATATGCAGAGGCCCTTAACTGTAACCTGCCCAAGCAACAAAGACCTCTGAAGCTGAAACGCAAACAAACACCAATCACGACTAATGGGTCACATAGTTCACAACACCAGTGTGCCACCCAGCAACAGCCCCTAAGGCAAGACAATGTACCTAACACTTTAGTCATAGGTGACTCTATAGTCCGGCACACTGATGTCCCTCTCACCAGGTTGAATAAGGAGAAAATTACAGTCAGCTGCCTGTCGGGTGCCAGGATCCGCCACATAACGCATGCACTCAAGTCACTCCACAACAAGTACAGATATGACTCTGTCATTGTCCATGTTGGAGTGAATGACTTGAGACGTACCTCCCTGGACTACATGAAAAGAGACATGGAAGAGCTCTCGGATCATGTGGCCCAGGCAGGTATCCTAGCCCTGAGTAGCATCCTGCCTTCGCCCATAATGATACCACAATATAAGGATAAAATGATTGACTTCAACAATTGGCTAAGGTAATGGTGTCATTCAAAGGGGATCCAGTATTTGTCTGCCTGGGATGACATGATTGACAGACCACGATGCTTTGCCAGCGATGGTCTGCACCTGTCGTCCCTGGGATTCAGGTTACTGGCTAAGGCTCTTGCCACCCCTATAGTGCCTTTTTTAGGCAAACGCCAAAGGACAAAACCACCACCGTAACAGGTACAAGCATGCAAAATCTGAAGGTAATGCTACTCAATGCTAGAAGTCTAAACCTCAAAATGCACTCTCTCGAGGCACTCCTAAAAATGGAGAACATCGATATCTGTGCAGTAACTGAGACCTGGTTCAAGGCTCCAGAAAGCACCCCTGCAATACCAGGCTACAACTCTTACCACACTTTTCGGCCACCAAACCAGGACCGAAACACTAAAGGTGGAGGAGTGTCAATATTCACCAAGGATATTCACACCACAAGGCTAGTTGGCCAACACAATGTGTCTGAAATTCTCCAAGTGCAACTAACACTAGGTAAGACTGCAATCCAAATTGTAGCTTGCTACAGATCCCCCACCATACCCCAAGATTCTCACTACACCTTTCTAAACATAATGGAAAATATTAAGATAGAACCAAACACCCTAATACTGGGTGATTTTAACTACCCTGCCATTAACTGGGAAAACTACTCATGTCCCAACACCTTTGCGCAACTGTTCTTGGAATTCATAAATTCCAACGCCTTGGATCTACTAATCCATAGTCCCACCAGGGGCTCCAATATTCTAGGCCTGGTCATTACCAACATGGGAAATCAATGCTCCATACCTATGCCCCCCCCCCTCGTTAGTCAGGTCTGACCATAAGCTAATCACCCCTAACATCCACATCCCACCCCCAACCACCAGTAAAGAAACCACCATAAAAAACTTCTCCAAAGCCAACTTCATGCTAATCAAGTCAGAAGTGACAAACTTCATGACACCCATGCAGATGGGAACTAAAGTTCAACTGCTGAATCCTACACTAAGGCACTGTACGAGCACATCAACTCATGCATAAATCATGCCATCCCAAATAGAACCAAAATGCTCTCATCCAAAAAAAGGAAGCCAATCTGGTGGTCCCCTGCCATAAACAAACTTTACAACAAAAGGAAGAAACTTTTGCAGAAAAGAGGAAAATCCCAGGATGCAAAAAACTCCCTTACTAGCCTCAGTAAGAAACTGAGACGCCTCATAAAATCCTCCAAAGCTAGTTACGAAAATAAAATTGCCAAAGATTCCCAAGACAACCACAAAGCATTCTATGACTATGTCAAGAATCTAAATGGCAATGCTCAGATCTGCTCTGAGCTAAAACAGAATGGCATTAAATATACTGATCCGAAGGATATTGCCAATATCCTGGCAGATCGATTCAGTGCCAACTTCACCCCCCCCCTCTCACCCCCTAAATGGCCCATCTCAATACCGGAAGATTGCCAAATTCCAGTAATAAAGGCCACACAGGTACAAAATGCACTCTCTAAAGCCAAGAATACAGCATCCATGGGACCAGATGACATCCCGGGCTGTGTACTACATGAACTACAATATGAACTGGCACCTCGCCTAAGTGTCATGTTTAATCATAGCCTCACCTCAGGTTTCGTGCCCACTGAGTGGTGCAGAGCTACAGTTATCCCAATCCACAAGGGGGGATCCACCTTGGATCCCGGAAACTACCGTCCCATCAGTCTGACAAGCCTTATCTGCAAGGCCATGGAGCGTATTATCATGGAACTTATAAACAAAGACATTGGCAACCTTCAAACACTGGACCCCACCCAGTTTGGGTTTGTGAAGGGCCGATCTTGTCTCCTGAACCTGATTGACTTCTTTGAATCAGTCTCCAGAGCCATGGATAAGGGTAAGGTGGTCCACACAGCCTATCTAGACCTTGCCAAGGCCTTTGACACCATCCCCCACTCTGGAATTATAGATAAACTTACTAAGTTGGGCATTAGTCCCTATGTCACCCAATGGGTTGCTAAATGGCTTACTGATAGAACCCACACTGTAAAAGTAGCCGACTCCAAATCCAGCTCCAGACAAGTGACAAGTGGAGTACCTCAGGGTTCAGTCCTGGGGCCGCTCTTGTTTGGCATCTACTTCTCTGAAGTACAGGTCAACACTAAGGGACTCTGGCTAACAAAGTTTGCAGATGACTGCAAACTGGGAGCCATTATTGAATCTCCAAATGATGTGGATACTCTACAAAAGGGCCTTACAGAAACAGATGCTTGGTGCCAGAGCCATGGGCTCAAGCTCAATGCCAAGAAATGTATTGTTATCCCCTTTGGGAAAAAACATGTATCCATGAATTACCATATAGGTGGCAGTACACTAAACACAGAAAGTGTGATAAGAGACTTAGGGACACAGGTGGACAGTGGTCTCACCTTCGATAACCACATCGCCACAACAGTCAGGAAATACTTCTATGTGGCACACCTCATCACGAAGGGCTTTTCATCCAGAAAAAAGGAGGTCATTGTCCCACTGTACTCATCCCTCATTAGACCCATTATAGAATACAACGCCCCATTTGGTATGTACTCTCAAGACATCTGCAACAACTGGAAATGCCACAGAAATACCTCAATAAAAGAATCACAGGCCTAAAGCAGATGCCCTACGCTGATCGCCTTAAAAAACTCCAGCTAAACTTGTCGCATATCATCTACTCAGAGGCGATCTCTGCTTAACATACAAGGCCATGTCAAACCCAGAGCTGTTGGACATGCTACACTTAAAGAAATCCCAATCCCTCAGAGCTACACGCTCCAGGGATCTAAACCTTGTCATCACAATAAACAAAACATGCTGGAGGGATAGGTTCCTGACCCAGAGACTCCCCAGACTTTGGAATAGATTGCCCATACATGTCAAGCAGAGTGCCTCTTTCGACCTCTTCAAGAGGAACCTTGACGATTGGATGGGAGAAAGGAAATTAACCCCAGGGATCACGTCAGTCGCCCTGCTAGACAGGGGTCCAGGAAAGTAAATAATGTGGGAAGAAATAGCCAGGGAATTGTTATGGCTAGGCTTGTATAGGCCCTAGGGCTGATAGCCTAGTACCAACCTATGAACCTATGATAATTGGCTAGGCTTAAAATGGCTTGCAAGGGCACTTAGCTTAGTACTAACCTATGAACCATGTGAAGGAAAATTCCTCTCTAACTGAAATTCAAGTGCAACTTGGACAATTGGATGGGAAACCTGAAATACATCCTTCATTTGGCACCCAGTTCTTTACATGGACACAGGTAGCCTGTAAATGATTAATCTGTCAGGCCTGTGCTCTCACTTCTAAAGGGTTTAAGAAATTGTCAAAAATGTTGAATGCCTGACTAGGCTTAAAAAGGCCCTTGAGGTCGTTAGCATAGTAAAGACCTATGCACCCATAAATGGATATATTAATCAGGGAAGTAATCGAGCAGGATATCGGGAACCTCCAAACACTGAACCCATATTGGTTTGGATTCATCAAGGGCAGGTCATGCAAACAGCCTGGTGCATGTTTTTTAAAAGGTCATCAAAGCAATAGATGAAGGTAAATGGTACACACAGTATACATCTACTTGGCCATAGCTTTTGGCACAATTTCTCATGTTGATATAGTAGAAATCTACATATGCTGGGAAAGAACAATTTAAAACTTAACTCAGTAGATAGATTGCCAAACTGTCCCACAAATAAAAACCAGGAAATCAAAATAGAGTACATTACCTCTACAAATAAACCAGTCACTATTGGAGTGACCAGGGTTCTGTGCTGGAGCATCTCCTTCTTGGCATCTATTTTACTGAATTATAAGCTACTACCAAAGGGCTCTGGCTGACTAAGCTTAGAGATGACTGCAAGATAGGAGCAGTCAATGAATCCCCAAGTGACTTAGCATGCTGCATAAACATTTCTCCCATGTAAGTAACTGCTCTGGCTGACTAAGCTTAGAGATGACAGCAAGATAGGAGCAGTCAATGAATCCCCAAGTGACTTAGCATCCTGCATAAACATTGCTCCCATGTAAGTAACTGATGACAAAATCATGGACTAAAAGTAGATACCAATGAATGTCTTATTGTATCGTTTGGGAAGCTATCCAGCCCCGGGAAGTACCACAATGAAAACATGACCCTAAGAATTGACCCAGTTGTTCAGGATTTGGGATTTTATATGGAGAGTGCCATCCCTTTTGTTGTAATTTCTTACTTCCTTCAATATTGCATAGTTTATAAACAATAGGGTAACTTCAAACAAATGGGAAACTTGTAATTCTCACCTAGTTTTGCACCTATATTTCTCACGGATAGGGGCAACAAGTAAATGTCCCACCATGTCTCTCCGCTCTGTCTACCTTTGGGTTACTCATATGAAAATGGATAAGGGGTAAAAAATACCACAGGAATGTAAGGCTAGACTTCTTAAAATCATCACAGATCAACAGCCTATGAACAGACATGTAGAGATCCTATAACATGCTACAGCAGAGCTATACAGACTGTTTAGTACCACTATGTCATAACAAATGCATAACAGCCACATACTTACCCTACAACATACTATGTCAGCACTATACAAACTGTGTACACATGTCCACATACAGCATATTTCATTAGCAGAATATCCATAGCACTATATTTGACAGCTTAACTAAGTACGTCTACTTTGTTAGCTTTCTACTGTTGAGTGAGTGCTGAAAATCAGTATTTCCATCAAGGGTGCTTAACAGCAATATCGCTTTTTCCAGGAGCTAAAAACTTAAGGCCAACTGTGTCTCCACACAACAGTCTTGTGTACCTCAAAGCAATCACAATCTTATATAGTGTATGTGACATTTTATAATTGTTAATCTTCGCTTCAGACACCCATGCAGATGGACAGAGGTACAACTGCTGAATCCTACACAAATGCACTTTATAATCACTTACACGAGTGCATGCATCGTGCTATCCCTAACAGAACCAAGATGCTATCCTCCCAAAAAAGGAAGCCAATCTGGTGGTCCCCTGCCATAAACAAACTCTGCTACAGAAAAAATAAACTGTTGAAAAATAAATAAATAAATAAATAAATAAATAAAAAGAGTAAAATCCCATGATTGGAGGCCCCCCCCCTGACAGTCAGCCTCAGTAAGAAGCTGCGATCAAAGTCCTCCAAAGCTAGTTAAGAAACAAAAACGCCACTGATTCTAAGGACAACCACAGTGCATTTGATAGCTATGTCAAGAATTTCAATGGCAACACTCAGATCTGCTCTGAGTTACAGCAGAGTGGCACTAAATAAACAGAACCAACTGATATTGCCAACATCTTGGCAGTCTGGTTCAGTGCTAAAGTTATACCTCTCTCACCCCTAAAAGGGACCATCTCCATACCGGAAGAAAGCAAAGTTCCTGTAATCACGGCTGCACAGGTTAAAAATACTCTCCAAAGCCAAGAACGGAGCATCCATGGAACCGGACTACATCCCTGGCTGCGTTCTACAAGAACTAAAGAATGAACTGGCACCCCACCTAAGCACCATGTTCAATCATAGGCTCACCTCAGGCTTTGTGTCCACTGAATGGCACACAGCGATGGTTATCCCACTCCACAAAAGGGGGAGACACCACAAACCCAGGGTAGTACCGCCGCATTATCCTAACTAGCCTGGTCTGCAAGGCCATGAAACGTATCATCATGGAACTTATTAACAAAGACATAGGTAAACTTCAAACTCTACACCCCACCCAGTTCGTGTTTGTAAAAGGCAGATCATGTCTCCTAAACCTAATAGACTTCTCTGAGGCAGTCACCAAAGCCACAGATGAGGGTAAGGTGGTTCACACAACCTATCTGCATCTTGGCAAGGCTGGACACCATCACCCACTCTGGAATTATAGATAAACTGACTAAACTAGGTATAAATCCCTATGTGACAAGATGGGTCACTAAACTCATGGCCTCAAGCTCCATGCCAAAAGTGCATTGGCATCCCTTTTGGTAAAAACTCTGTAGCCATGAACTACCACATAGGTGGTAGTCTACTTAACAGCAAAAGTGTGATAGGAGACCTTGGGACACAGGTGGACATTAGTCTCTCCTTTGATAATCACATCAGCACAGTACTCAGGAAATCCTTCTACATGGCACACCACATCATAAAAGGTTTCTCATGCAAGAAAAAAATGAGGTAATTGTTCCCCCGTACTCATCATTCATTAGACCCATTAGAGAGTACAGCACCCCTTTTGATATGTCCCCACAAGACATCTACAACAACTGGAAAGGCCACAGAAATGTCTCAAACAAAGAGAATTACGAGCCTCAAAATGATGCCCTACGCAGACAGTCTAAAAAAACTCCAGCTTTACTCTGTCACATATCCCCTAGAGGTGATCTCTGCCTAACACACAAAGCTATGTCAAACCCAGAGCTGTTAGACATGCTTCACTTAAAGAAATCACAATCACTCCGATCTGCATAATCTAGAGACGTAAACCTTGTCACCACAATAAACAGAACATGATGGAGGGATAGATTCCTGTCCCAGAGATGTCCCATACTATGGAATGCACTACCTGTCTATATATCAAACAAAGCTCCTCATTAGCAGTCTTCAAGAAAAATCTTGATGAATGGATGGGAAATAGGAAATTCACCCTCTGTGGCTCTGCTAGACAGGGGCACAGGAAAACAATTTGCTTGGGTGGCGAAAGCCAGGGAACCTTTTTGGTTAAGGCTTATAAAGCCCCCAGGGCCAATAGCCTAGTACCTACCTATGAACCTATGCTATGTAGTCTTTATCTTTTACTGTACACTATTTTACTGAATTCAGACCTTACAAGAATATCCAAAAATTATGCTGTATAATATTTTAACTAGGATTTTGATTTTATACAGCCTTGTTAACATTCACCTATGTGAACATTCAACGAAAGGGATGTTTTGATCATAAATTAAAAAAAAGCAGTACTACATATAAAAAACAAATAGTAGGAAACTGAGGTGCTGACGACTAACCTACAAGGCACTTTTGATACCAGCTCCCACAAATACATCCAGGCCACACTCATATACAGTATGTAATAATTTATTGTGGAGTGCTTTCACTTAGACTTCTTCATACTAATAATAAACATTCATTACCCGCCCTTACATATACTCTTGTAAACTAATTAAGCAGATTACTGCCCTTACATATAGTCCATTAAAATAATTGATTAACCAGATTACATCACTTCCTATATACCATAGAAAATACAAATAACATTTATACATTGAAACTAAAAGTATGTAATTGATTATATGCACTTAACTACAATGGTTTATACACTGCTCATCTAACACGTATACACCAAATGCGCATGTAAAAGTCATTTGAAACCAAAATTGTTTACAGTTTTGCTACTCATACTTGAAAAATAGGACCCAATGATAGTTGTTTACTGAGACATTACAGAGTTCCCGCATGGAGTCTTACTTGCCAAGCTAATCTGCGGTATTCTAAATATAGTAGATCAGTGACAAAGTGTGAAATTAATTATCAGTGCAACCCTTGTAGATAATGTTAACACTTGACCAAAACTTATATCAGAGGTTGATTATGTAGGATAGTTGAATACTGTCGGACTCCATTTTGGGCAGTAAAGAAAGACACACTAGGTGCAGGTTGTTTGTCTTTTGCCGGTTAGGGGTCGCCACAGCTGAACTCTGGTCTGTTAATGATTGGCAGTCGATTTTTATTGTTCCAAGTAGCCAGCCCGACGCACAACTGTCAGCGAAGGCACACCCATTCACGCATGTCTTTCGGAGGCCACTCAACCGTGGGGAGGACATGCAGACTGCACACAGAAGGCACTCCAGCTTAGACTGGAACAGGAGAACCTCTTGCTGTAAGGCAACAACTCTACCACTGTACCACCACAGCAGGTAAATTGACTAAAAGAGAAACAGACACAAACACATACAGACACACACTGCTACATTTTAAATTGTAGAATGCTTAATCATGGAATCAACATTATGTTACTATCCCAAGTACTGAATGAACAGTCACCGACCAGGTGTTGCATTGCAATCGCACAATTTAACATTATGTCTACAGGACATATAAAATTAACTGCATGCAGAATATAGTAAGTCATTATTTTTCAATAAAGGGTCTAATCTGGATTTTTTCCAGCAAAATCTGATATTTCTGCAAAACATGTACCACCTTGGGCATTTAAAAAGTGGCAATGCTACTGCAAATTATTTGTTAATTTATTTAAGACCACAAGGTACAAAGCAAAAAAAAAAAAAATGCTTAACTTAGCGTGCAAATGAACCATGTTTTCTGTGATTACGCATACTTTCAAGAGTTGCATGCCAATTACAAGGTATGTACACGGGACAAGTAATTCACCACGACTTCACAGTGTTTTTAAAGCTCTAAATACATAATAAAATTGTCACTTTGTTACAAAGTACACCACCTGTAAGCAGTACAAGTCAACAAGTACACTTATCACTAGAACAGTGGATCAGTCTGAACCCGGCGCCCCGAACTACTCACTCATTCCAGCCATACCAAGTCAAAGTCTTAATACAACAAACTGCAATAATCTAATATAAAACTTGCCAAAAATATAAGGCAGAACTATGGAAATATGCACAGTTGAATGTATGCATCACAACTTACAATACCTCATAAAAAAATAAAAAAAAAAACAATACACAATCCGACACCATTATAATTTTTTTAAATGGTCATTTAAACAACAGTTACAAGGAAAACGTACAGTCAGCTAAGGAATCAAAGAAACGCTTACATGAACGATATGATATGAAAGGCAGATCGTTACATGTAAAATTATACGATTCCCGGTTAAAGTTTTTAACAAATACAGCAGCAACTACTGCTTACAACTCTTATCATCACATTTAAAATGTAAAGAAAAACAGAACGAACATATGTAAACAGCAACATACCTGAAATGAAGAAAAGCAATTAATTTCCAACAGCAAAACTAAATCCACAGTTGGAAGCTGGAATAGTCCGTCGAGAAAACAGATGCTGCCAGCAACTTCAGAGAAACTAATAGTTCCTGCTGTTGCACGGCATTTGTATTACAGGTGCAGGATGAGTTCAAAGGAACTCTTGAATATTTAATTGAAATGGGCGTTTTTTTTGGCGTAAGGCCGGAAAAGGGCTGTCCTTGACCATTCCCTTAGAAAAACAGAAAGTAAACCAAGGGCGTTATTACTCATGCATTACATCGCCCACACCTTGTGTACAGAGGCGCGAGACAGTTTACAGGCAGGAAAATGGATCCCAGTAACGAAGCTGCAGGCAAGGGGACTGAGGGAAGCAGTAAAAACTTTTTTTTTTGTCCAGTACTAGTTTTACATGATGCCAATGTGAAAAGATAGGGAAGAAAGAGATGAAGGAAATGAGGAATCATATAGAGAAGCACGTAGTGTTCCTTTAACGGAATATTATGAACATTGGCTACCACTGAGCAGAAAATTTCCTTTAACTGTTATTCTGTTGTTGACAGGTTGGGAAGAACAACTTTAGACCTCCACCCATGGTTGAATCCAGTGTTGTGAGAATAGAGCCAAAGAATCCACCACCTCCAATTAATTTCCAGGTAATGACTTTGTAGTGGATAACATTTTTGAAAGGATGTTATTTTTGAGAGAGAAATCTGTACTGCAAGTATTAAAATGAGGTACTTTACCAAAAATGCAGTGAAAGCTAACATGAGCTGTCATGATAGTGGTACTGTTCATTTTTGACTGTTTTTTCCAGTGTTGGTATGATGGAGACTGTCTTGATCCAACATGAGGAATAGCATCTGACTTTTAGAGGCTGCTAGTGTGTGGACGTGGCCTGGGCTTACCACTGTTAAATACTGGTTGCCTCTACAAGTGCTGAGAACAAGCACTGCATTTGTCATCCGTGTACAGAGTTTGTGATAACTGGAAATAAATTAACCAGGCAAAGACTGCAACCAACAGACAGTCCATAAAGGATGAAGGTGCTGTGAATACTAGAGTCATAGGAATCATAGGAAATACAGGACTGTTGGATCAGAGGCCACGTGTGTATTTCCAATAATCACTTTTGGGTTCAACCACCCTTTTCAAGGAGGGCAAGCCCTGCAAGTCCTGGAATATACTTAGGGTACGCATCCAATTGCCCGTGCAATGTTTGAAGACCAGCAGGAAACTGCACTATGTGACAAGTGAGAGTAGTCTGTTCTAGAGCAAGGAGAGTTGCTGTTTGACACTCCCAGCTCTCCATTTAGTTTTATTTATTTCCTGATGTAAATTGTGATTTCTTGTTCTAGTGTTGGTTGTCCTGTTTGACACATCGAGAAGATGATGGGATCTGTAAGGGCACAGAAAGCAAGGCATAGGTTCCCCTCAAGAGTCTGCATGACCCTGAATGTAGGGAGAGTGACTGCCGCCTTTCTGGATAACCAAGTATTTTGAGGCCCAAGATTCTTTTTGCTAGGAACCTCTAAGGTCTTTCAAGTTTTTTGATACATCTCATGAGACACTTGCTAGAAGGTGCCTTATGTAATGATGATAACCAGGGCAGAGTAGAAGGGAACAATAAGTTCCTTGTTTTTTTTGGAAGAGATTTGATGATTAATTTTGATATATAGAAGGACTTCTTGACTACACTTGCTACATGGTGATCAAAGGAGAAAGAGCCATCTACCCAGGTCTCTGATGACAGACTCATTGGAAAGTGTGGTATCATTGATGTAGTAGGTGGTATCAATTTGTTGTATTCTGAAGGAGATGATGCTGCATTTCTTAGCATGTAGTTTGAGCTCTTTTTCAGTTCATGATGTGCAAATGCGTGATAGTTCAACTTGAATGGAATTTGTATCACTTTTTGATACGACAACTGCACCACAATTGCAAGCTTAGTCAGCAAAATATTCTTGTTGTAGTGTTGAGATCAGAGAACTAAATGCCAAAAAGGAGGGGCTTAAAAGTGACCCCTAGGGAACTCCACTGGTCACTCTTTCCTTAACTGAGGAGGCATCACTGACCCTGAAAGTGAGCTTTACTGCTCTTGAGTCAGTTTGCAATCCATGTCAGCACAGAAAGATCTATGTTTAAGGTTGTTAGCTTATTTACAATCCCATTCTTTGTTATGGTATCAAATGCTTTTGCTACATCCATATAGGCAGCATGAACAGTGTGACCATTGCCCATGGCCTAGGTAACCTTTTCAAAGTTCACTAGATTGTGGAAGTATGATCTGCCTTTAACAAGTCAGAATTGTTGCAGGTCAGGCCTGAGTAAATTCTTATTGTCATGGTTAATGAGGTCAGTGACAGGGTTTTCCGTGGCTTTGCAGACAAGACTGCTAAGGTCTGTACTTGCTTGTGTCGGAGGTGGGGTCACCCTTATGAAGGGTCATCACCGCCACAGTGTGCTATTGATTGGGAAGATAACTTATTTTTTTGCAAGGTGTTGGTTGAACATTGAACAACATAAGGGTAGGATCATCAAGGGCCTGCTTGACATTATTTATAAGACAATCTAGAATGTTGTTGGGGCCCATTAAAGTGTTGCTGACCTTTGAGAACACTTTAAGGATTTGGTCCTTGGAGAAGGTATGTTATCACATATGACATATGAGTAAGCAGTCATATATTTATGTAAATGAAAACAAACCATATTACCATAATTTTAGTTGCAAACGTTATACATCACTTATTTATTGTATTTTATTTTATTTATTGATTGATTGATTGCCATTTGTTAACTGGGTTAGTCCCATTTTCAGTGGAGACCCGAGGAGAAAAGCTCCAGAATATAAGTAACAATATCACAGAGATGTATTTGCAATTGCATAGTATCAAGTAGTTATACATAGAAAAATAAGAACCAGTATTTACACAGTTGTGTATAAGTTGCAGAATATTCGTACAGAACAGCAATAAAATTCTACATGCAAAAATATATTCAGGTGACAGCAATAGACTCCATGTGCATCAATAATTTACAAGAAACAATGTGTAGATGTACAGTAATAGATGTATTAGGGAGACATAGAAAATAAGATGTTAAGTTGTCATTCTTGCCTTCATTCTTGCTGGATGGGTTCGGAGCCGATCCTCGGCTCAGACTCGGCCTATACTATAACTCGAGAGCTATTTTTACCGGCTCGAGGCAGCCCTATATTCCACAATACCATGCGCTAACTCCCCAGATCTCGTTTGCCGCTTCGCTGCGAGGTTGCCTTTTTTTACCGGCTCAGGTCAGTAAAAGAGATTTTTTTTCAATAGAGCTATTTTTCAGATAGTTTTCCTACCTTGGGTCCCTATCGATAGTTTTATTTATTACAGCCCTTTTGTAGCCCTTCTTCCCTTCCTTTTAGTTAATTTTTATAATCGGGCCTACGGGCTGTAGCTTAGTTTCCCCCACCCCTTAGAGTGTCTGTGTGTGGGTGTTTTAGTCAGTCCCCTTAACTCCTTCCTGGGTATAAGTTGAATGAGTGTGTGGGCTGACTGTGTTTTTCTGTATTTAAGACTATGTCCAAAGACGCTAAGGTCTCGGGATTCAAGAAGTGTGACTCGTGCTGTCAGAAAATGTCTCTGACAGACGGTCACACTTCTTGCGTCTACTGCTTGGAGCCTTTACACCTGCAGGACTCTTGTTCCGTCTGTCACGGATTTAGTTCAAGAGTCCTGCAGGAGCATCGTAATAAGCTCATCTTGAGGGGCTTATTGCAGCCCGATGACTCCCCGTCCAAGTCTGGCTCGGGGAAGTCTTCTAAAACCGGCAAATCCTCGGCTCCAGCTTCTGAGTTGAGGACTGGTGTAACTGAGATGGCTCCGACATCGGTTCCGTTCGGATCCGAAGTGAGCAAGGTCGTGTCCGCTCCGAAACCTGCATCGGAGCCGACTCCAGCGCTCAAGTGCTCTAGATCCCCCTCGCTAGAATCCGTCCGATCAGCTCCGAGATCACCACTCCTATCGGAGCGGAGTCATAGGACTCATTCATCCAGGTCATCCAGGCTTTCCGACCACGATATTGAGAGGGTGGTCAGTAGACTCATAAAATCTCAGGCACTAGCCCAAATGCTCCAAAGCCCGTATCACCAGACTGTGGCTCCCTCGGTACCGCCATCGATTCCTCCCCCGACTCACCTTTCGAGTTCGGAGCCGGAGTTTGTTGGAACCGTAACCTTGCCCACATTGGAGCCGATATTTCCACCTTCGGCTCTGGTGTCGTTGGCTCCGACTTCTTCATTGGTTCTGTCCATGGAGAGGTCCAGCCGCCAGGACTCCATTGTCGGCTCCGAGGGTGCGAGTGGCATCGGACCCTTGTCCAACCCCGCTCTCCCTCTCGGAGCTTCAGCTCTGGTTAGTTTGGCCCCGACATCATTCTCAGAGCCTTCTCTGTCGGTGCCGGGAGCGGTTCGGGTCTCTTCGGAGCCGGGACTGCCTTTGGTGCTTGATAGGGGAGCCTTTGAAGTTATGAGGAGCGTGCTGGACCCAGTGTCCACTCCAAGGTTAAGTTCTGCAGCTCCTCCCTCTACAGTGCCTGTTACGGTCTCTGGCCATCCTCCTGCATCTGACAGCAGAGATCCAAAGCGTAGGGTACCCACTTTGGGTGTCTCCTCCTCTTCCGAGGCCTCCCCTGAAGCTTCAGGGGAACCCCCTAGGAAAAGAAAGGGCAAGAGGAAGCACATAGACTCCCCCGAGTCTGTCACGTCGGACACCGACTTGGATGAGTCGGAGGGTTCCCCGAGATCCCCCTCTGAGGATGTCTCTTTTTCAGACATCCTAGAGATCCTGAAACAGAGGGGAAATTGGTCCACTCTCAAACCGAGGACGAGTCGGTTTACCTTGACGCTTTTGGGTCTCGCCCTTCCACCTCCTGGGTGTCTCCCCCTTTTGACCCACTAATGGAAGTAGTGGCCAGAAAGGCGTGGGCAGCTCCTGACTCAGTGGAACCTACCCCTAGGAGGCCCTCTAAATTTATTTCTGCTCCGGAGGACAAATCCTTTCTGACCAAAGGTGTTTCAGTTGATGCTATGGTGGTAGCAGCAGCCAGTAAGAAGGAATTAGCTGATCCTTCTGTACCTGTTCATCCCGCTAACAAAGAGTCCAGGACCATGGACAGGATGCAGTGGCGGACATTTGCTTCAGCGACCTTTGCTATGTGATCGCTGAACTATTTATGTCATTTCACCCGCCTTCAGAGAGACTTGCTCAAAGAACTGAGTGAAACTGTACAGGATCCTTCTGCTGCGGGGTATCAGGGCAAGATGAACTCCCAGCTGGCTACCCTGAATTCCATTGTCAACTCCTCCATGCGGCTTATCTCCTACGCAGCCGATGGAGCGAGTAGGGCCACAGGCACAGGTGTTGCATTGAGACGTCACGCTTGGATGCGACTCTGTAACTTTGCTGATCCCTTCAAGGCGTCCTTCACCAACACCCCCTTTGATGGTTCAGAATTGTTTGGACCTCAGGTGAAGAATATCCTCACCAGATGCGAGCAAGATGGTAAGACTCTCTCTGCCATGGGAGTCCACTTTTCCACACCTTCTAGACCTTATCCTAAGGGCCAGAAGGGTGGAAAGATGTGGTTCCACAAACCACAGGGAGTCGCGCCTGCCGCACGTGGTGAATTTCCCCCCAGAGGCAGAGGGGGGGAACAATAACAGACGATGCCCCAGGGGTAGAGGGGGTCCACAGAACCAGGGTTCCAGGGAATCTTTCCCTGACCAACCCTTTCAGCATCCCTGAGAAGCTGCCCAACTGTCCGCCTTCGGAGGCAGTCGGGGGAAGATTATCTCTGTACCCGGAAGCCTGGCAATCCCTCTCCCAAGACAAATGGGTACAGTCGATCATATCCAAGGGTTACAAAATTCCCTTCATTTCCCATCCGGTACAACCGCCAAGACCCCTACCAGACGTACCACCCGGACAAAGGGGTCAGGCACAGCTAGAAATAAAAAAGCAGTTAGAAAAAAAGAGTCATCCAGGCAGTCCCAGCAGATCAGCTAGGATCCGGAATTTACTCCAGATTCTTTTTGGTACCAAAAAAGACAGGAGACTGGAGACCCATTTTGGACCTCAGCAGATTGAACAACTCTGTACAAAAGACAAAATTTCGGATGGTAACACTGCAGTCCATTCTACCCTTTTTGGGCAGAGACAACTGGATGTGCTCGTTAGACATCCAGGACACGTACTATCTTATAAAGATACACAGGCGCTCCAGGAGGTTTCTTTGCTTCTGGCTGGGAGCCAGTCATTATCAATTCAGAACCCTGCCCTTTGGTCTCATCACAGCCCCCCAGGTGTTCACCAAATGCTTGGCAGTGGTCATGGCTCACCTGAGACAAAAAGGATTCCAGGTGTTTCCATATTTAAAAGACTGGCTCATTTCCGCTACCACCAAGAAGCATCTTACAATGGCCAGGGATTACACTATTCAACTTTGCAACAATCTAGGTATTTCTATAAATTTTGCAAAATCCTCCTTGTCGCCTTGTCAATGTATAAACTTTACAGGCACCGTGTTAAACACCACAGAAATGTCTGCAACGTTACCACCTCAGAGAGTGACAGACATACGGTGGAATGTTCAGTTCCTGTTTCAGTCCAACAGAGTTCAAGTCAAGTTAGTACTGAAAGCATTAGGCCTCATGGCAGCGGTGATCCTTCTCCTCCCATTAGCCCGCTTCCACATGAGGATCCTTCAGTGGATGTTGTTTTCTCAGTGGTCCTTTCAACAGCTCCCAATGACTCACAACATCTTGATAACCCCATCATGCAAGAATCACCTCTCCTGGTGGATGGTTTCCCCTCAGCTCTTTCAGGGCAGACCCTTTGTTCTTCCTGCCCCAGTTGCCACGGTGACAACGGATGCCTCCCTGATCGGGTGGGGGGGCACTATCAGGGCAGGACGGTCCAGGGCACATGGCAACAATTAGAATGCCACCTGCACATAAATGTCCTGGAGATGAGAGCGGTGCTTTTAACGTTGCAAGCCCTTCAGAACTCTCTTCCCACAGGGACTATAGCAATTCAAACAGACAATATGGCTGTGGTGTGGTATATAAACAAGCAGGGCGGAACAAAGTCCTACCCCCCTATGTCGAGAAGCACTCAGACTTTGGCAATGGGCGATTTCCTCTCAACGGTTTCTGATAGCAACGCACATCCCCGGGAAGTCCAACATCATAGCGGACAGATTGAGCAGAACAATCCTCATGCCTCACGAGTGGTCTCTAAATCAAGCGGTAGCAGACAGAATATTTCAGAAGTGGGGCCAGCCTTGCTGCGATCTTTTCGCAACCCCTCAAAACAGCAAGTGCCTCGACTTCTTCACACTCTTCCCTCTACCAGGCCGTCCCCCCAGAGACGCTCTTGTTCACGATTGGCCCCGGGGTCTTCTATATGCCTTTCCCCCCTTACCGTTGATCCCGCAATTAATTCAGAAAGCAACCGCATTGAGATCCAAAATTATCCTCATTGCTCCGTATTGGCCTCGACAAGTATGGTTTCCATTCCTGCACAGTTATCTACTGGAACAGCCTTGGCATCTGGAACCCCTTCCGGATCTATTGACCCATCTCACGGGCAAGCTGCATCAGTCTCTTCATTCCCTCAACCTCACAGCTTGGTTGCTCCACTTCCAGCCATAGCCAGGCTTCCCCTTATTTCTCTTCCTGTCCGTGATATCATTCTTGCTTCCCATAAGTCCAATACTAGGAAGACTTATGCGAGTAAATGGAAGCGTTTTTCGCTCTGGGCACAAGCTAGGTCCTTAGATCCTTTCCATGCACCAATTCATAAGGTTCTAGACTTTCTGGCGGAGCTTTTTCATTCAGGGTCATCGTCAGCCACTATCAGAGTACAATTAGTGGCCATTGCTAATTTTCATGTGGGGCTCTCAGAAGCAAATATTATGTCCCACAAACTCTGTAAAGCCTTCCTCAAGGGCATCTTCTTGCTTAGACCTCCCGTTAAGGATCCGCCTCCACAATGGGATTTAAATTTGGTTCTAACGTCATTGATTCTGCCTCCCTTTGAACCCGCAGCCTCTTGCTCCCTCAAGCTTCTTTCTTGGAAAACTCTGTTTTTAGTAGCCATAACATCTGCCAGAAGGGTATCGGAACTCCAAGCCTTGTCTGTCCTTCCCCCTTATTTGGCCTTTCATAAAGACAGGGTAACTCTCAGAACAAACCCTTCCTTCCTACCAAAAGTTTCCTCTGAAGCAAATCTAAACCACTCTATTGACTTGCCTGTCTTCTTCCCAGAGTACTCAAATAGGGCGGAACAGAAATTACATTCATTGGATGTTCATCGCCAACTACGGTGTTATCTAGACAGGACAAAACAACTCAGAAAGTCAGATCAGCTCTTTCTCTCTTATGCTGAAGGGAAGAAAGGGCTTCCAGTATCAAAGGTTACTCTTTCCAGATGGTTGACATCCATTATTACCTTTGTCTACGAGTTGAGACACAGGCAACTCCCGTCTAGGCCTAAGGCTCATTCAACTAGGGCACTATCAACATCAACAGCCTTTCAAGCAAGGTTACCATTAGATGCCATATGTGCAGCAGCTACATGGGCTTCTCAACATACCTTTATTGCCCATTACAAAATTGATATAGCCTCCAGAAATAGAGCTGACTGTGGTTCCACCGTACTCAGGAGTCTGTTCCATTGAGCTACCCAGTACCAAGGTGCTAGGGACGCTGTCCCATCCAGCAAGAATGAAGGCAAGAATGACAACTTAACATTAAGAAGTTATGTACCTACCAATAACGTTCCATGTTAGTTGTCTTCTTCTCGCCTTCTTTCTTGCGTCCCTCCCTCCTGCCCCCTAGCCTGGACAGACTTTAAGGTCTCTGAGTCCTTCTATTTCATGTGATACAATACTTTACGTTTTCCCCCTATCTTTAGTGTTACTAGCAGGGAGTCCGTACTTGGAAATGAGGATAATAATAATAAATTTAAACTATGTGTTAGCTGCCAACGAGATCTGGGGAGTTAGCACATGGTATTGTGGGATATAGGCTGCCTCGAGCCGGTAAAAATAGCTCTCGAGCTATAGTATAGGCCGTGTCGGAGCCGAGGATCGGCTCCGAACCCATCCAGCAAGAAAGAAGGCGAGAAGAAGACAACTAACATGGAACGTTATGGTAAGAACATAACTTCTTAATATATGCTTAATGTAAGGAGGTAGAATTAGGAAGAGAGCACTAAGATGTCAGGTAGGAGTTTGACAAGGACAGGACCAGGTCTTTAGTAGGTAGTTTTTTAAGCTTGAGTTTGAATTGGGCTTTATGGGTAATACTTCTTATATTAAAGGGAAGGGCATTCCAGGTATGAACGACAGAGAATTTATAAAGGGATTTTCCTATATATTTAGTGGGTTTGCAGATGTCTAGAAAACGTTTGTCAGATTGATACAAATTTTTGAGATGGAGGGACAGGAACTGTTGTTATAGAGTATAGAGTTTGTAATATGTAGTTGTGGAAGAAGTTGTTTTTGGAATTCAGGCCAAAGTAAAGACTTAAGAGCGAGGCATTAATGTGATTTATATGATAGATTGGAATCAAATCTAGCAGTTTTGTGGTAAATTTGTTCTAATTTGGAGAGGAGAGATGACTGAAGGTTAGTAAGGACTGGAGGTGCATACAGAAGACAGGGTAAGAGGAGAAATGATGATATTGCTCTGCATTTCTGAATCCCAGTCATTGCTTCGGTATGCCTTTCCCTATGTATGGAACTGCTTCTGGCCTTTATCTGAACATCATTAAAATGCATTGTAGGCTTTTGTGTTCTGCAGGTAAAATTTCTGCCATTCATCCAGACTCCATCTGTATTTGTTCTAATATGTCTGTCTTGGAATTACAAACTTCAAATATGGCCGCTGATTGAACAACGCGTTGATTAGATCTCTTTCAATGTGGAAACTGAGAAATTGTTCATGGATTTCGGTAAAATGTGGTTACTGGCTGGTTATGACAATAAGTTGATGTCAGTTAAAAAAGACTTTTAGAAAGTGTAAAAAGGAAAACCGAACAGAAGAAAGCTCAGGCTAGGAAGAACCTTCAAAAAAAAAAAATCAACATACTTCTTGAGAGTGACATCCTCAAACTGATCATTTAACACTTCCTACTGCTGACGTAGCCTAATAGAAGAAAATCATGTCAACGCCAACACTCCAACTTTTCAAGAAAAATATGAAACTGCATCTTAACATTGCATTTAAATGTACCTGCTTTTGAGACTTGGGTTAGCTCACTAAGTAGTCAGTATGGACACATCTTAATTCTACATTGCAACAACATGAAATAACCCTACTCTAGCCTCAACTCTCCCTTTATTACAAAACTCTCAGCTCTGCTGTACATTCCATTATTACAAGTTGATAACTATCTGTCTCCCATTTCATGATTACAGAAGAAAAGTACAGCCGTTTATGTTTTGATGTGCACTTATCTCTTTATTGAGAATGCATGCAGTATTAAGACTCTTCTCTATTACTATTACATTGTATTTTCAGGTCCTTGTCATTTTTGTGTGACTGCTTTAATAGTTATGATTTTTACTTCTCTAAGTTATGTCCATTTTTCCTTTTATGCACTGATATATTTATGGAAATATTTTGTGTAAGTGTGTGTCTTTTGGCCCAAGTTGTGGCTGAAAGGGGTTTTGAATCGGTCTACACACCAAGTTAACAAAGAAAACATATGCTTAAATAAAACCTTGCAGCTGCTCATCAAAGATCAAGTTCCTGTTTCAGCTTTAGTAAAGGCTATATCTTCCAACAATTTCAAGGAAAAAATAAAATGCACACAGAGATTTTTGAAATACGTGGGATACTGGAGGCATATAATGTCAAGTGAAAGAAGGCAGTAAAAATGCAAGTTCTAAGTAACTATTCAGATGAACTGATAACTCTGCTGAAGTCACAGATGAAATGGAGGAAAGACTGGCTGAACTTGAGCTTTCCCAGAAGACAGAGTGGAAAGACAGGATATCAAGAAAACCTGACATTTTGCTACACCAGAGAAACTGGAAGGAGTGGACTTCATTCATTTTATGAAAGTACAAATAAACAACTTGTGTCCTATAGCAAGATTTGTTAATTGTGGGGGCACATCACACATGTGGTCCAAATAAGGCCATCAGAGACCAGTGAAGATGCAGTCATACCAGCAGAAAGAGATACTCCTGATAAAAGTTATGGCAAAAGGGAACGTATTAAACTTTGGGAACACCAGAGGGTAGAAACTGATTATTTACTGTACACCAGGCAAAAGTGAAGCAAGTTTATCCTGGTAGTCCGCAGATGTCAAGGCAGGTGTGAGATTCAAGTTGATATACCCAGCTGCTTTCTAAATATTTTTCCTTGGGGATCAAAGATGCATTTGGAAGTAGAATATGGAGGAAATAACAGTTTAGTCAAGGTAGAGCATTCCAGCAAGCTGAATGGGGAATCTGCTTCTCAAACTTTTGTCATAAAAAAAACAGAGAGAGTGAGCTTGCCAGTAAAACCTTTTCAAGTTTTACAAAGGAGCTGACCAGGAAAATCGGGTGTGCCTTGAACTCGAACCAGAGACTGGTGTTTGAAGATCATGATGGTCAGGAAGACCAGCAGCAAAGTGAGTTTAGTGAATAAGTATGACAACTGAAAAGCATCAGTCACACTAGATGTAGTTTAGACATGAACTGCTATGCTGCAAGAAATAGATGAAAAAAAATGTTTGTAGACTGTGTTACACTGATGGGAGAACTATATAAAGCATAAAGTAGACTTATCTCATTAATACATACAATGACCTAAATAGACTGAAGAAGTAAATGTAAGTAAACCTTTTTTTTATTATTGCTATATAAATTGCATGTTAATTAGTGTATGTAGTTATGTATAGTATGCAGTTAAGAGAGATTTAAGTATGGTCTGGGGGGGGGGCTGTATCAGTGGCTGTTAAATGGCTGGTGGAGATAAGGTATGAAGTTATTCTTTCTTAGTGCCACTGTATGTAGGCTTTACATTGAATAAGATAAAAGCTAGAAAGAAGCAAGTTAGTCATGTCTTTGACTGCATTGGGAAAGAATGTGTATTGACTATATTGTTTATATAGATTTAAAATATAACAACATCATGACTTCTTTTTATAGAGGTAGATGTCTAGATTAATGTTCGTAGTTTATGCTATAGAATTTTTTTTAAGACTAAGGATTAAAAAGGCAAGAGAAAATGTAAATGTGAAAATGGTACTTGCATGTGCAAAGTAACTAGCTGTTTTTCCTAGCACAAGCTTTTGGCTGAAGGCAGACAGCTTGCACAGGTGCACGCAATTAATCATGACAAGTCTGGGCAGTGTATTTTGAGTGACTTTCTGTGGATCTGTGAGGGGTAAAGTGTGAATAACTTTTAAAGGGATATTGGAAAGAACTCCAGTCTAAATAAAAAGTAAGGAATGGAGTTTGAAACTGTGGAAATGAATAGGATCTGGATTGCTCAGGTATAGTGATGCACTGCAAGGTTTAATGCTATTGACGGCTAAGGGAGCAGTTACTAGGAAATACAAACACGTAATGCAAATATTGAATCTTTAAAGAAGATAAATTAAGTGGAAGTTAAGATCTTTAGAAAAGTAAAGGAGCAAAGGTCATAGAAATGCATGTAATTTGTGGGAACAAAATGCTTAGGATGAGTGAGATTTAAGGGAAGGAAAGAACTGAGTAATTTCTGTAATGCTGGAGTGAATTAAATTGTTAGACCATATATGCATACTGTACAATAACACTAATGGAAACTATTGTTATGGCTTGTTTATTACTTAGGTATGGTGATGATGCACTACATGATTCAGGTCTCATTGCTCCAAAGCAAACTAGGAATCCAAATTAGCATCCTCAACTAAGGGCAACCATAAGGTGTTCTTTAGTTACATCCATAGCATAGCCTAAAAGGTAAGATCATATTTGTGCAGAAATGGTAGTTAATGATATCACATACACTGAGCCTGTGGACATGGCAAACCTGCTGTCAGACAGGTTCTTTGAAAATTTCACTCCCCTGTCCCCACCACACATACCCCATGACATCCCTTCCACCTGTCCCCCACCTGGTATCTCTAGAGAGCAGGTCATAAATGCCCTCTCTAAGGCCAGCAACGCACCATCTATGGGACCTGATAACATCCCAGGCTGTGTCCTACATGGGCTCCATCAAGAATTAGCAACACCATTGGGTACTCTTTTCAGTCATAGTTTAAGCACCGACTTCATCCCAGCTGAATGGAAAACAGCCACAGGTATCCCCTTGCACAAGGGTGGTGCTTCCACTGACCCTGGGAACTATAGACCTGTTAGCCTGACTAGCCTTATCTGCAAGGCCATGGAGCAAATCATCATGGACCTTATCAACAAAGATATAGGTAATCTGCAAATACTTGACCCTACTCAGTTTGGATTTGTCAAAAAGAGATCATGCCTGTTAAACCTTGTGGACTTCTTTGAGACAGTCACCAGAGCCCTGAATGAGGGGAAAACTGTGTATACAGCCTACCTGGACTTGGCCAAGGCTTTTGACACTATCCCCCACTCAGGCATTCTTGACAAGCTCACCCAGCTAGGGATCGACTCTTATATCATTAGGTTGGTCACTAACTGTCTTACCGATAGAACGCATACAGTCAAAATAGGGGAATCCACCTCCAACAGTAGACACCTAACAGTGGTGTTCCACAGGGATCAGTACTGGGACCTCTTCTGTTCGGAATCTATTTCACCGAAGTACAAGCAAAATCTAAAGGTCTGTGGCTGACAGAGTTTGCTGATGACTGCAAACTGGGAGCAATCATAGAATCCCCAGATGATGTCAACATCCTACAAGAGGGTCTTGCACAAACAAATGATTAGTGCCAAAGTCACGGCCTTAAACTCCGTGTAAAAGAATGTGTTATCATCCCTTTCAGGAAGAGCGATGTTCCTGCTACCTCTCACATCAGAAGAAACACCTTAAGCACGTGCTCATAGGTTTGTACTAGGCTATTGGCCCTAGGGCCTATACAAGCCTAGCCATAACAATTCCCTGACTATTTCTTCCCACAGTATTTACTTCTGTGGACCCCTGTCTAGCAGGGCGACTGACGTGATCCCCGGGGTGAATTTCCTATCTTCCATCCAATCATCAAGGTTCCTTTTGAAGAGGGCCAAAGAGGCGCTCTGCTTGACATGTATGGGCAGTCTCTTCCAGAGTCTGGGTAGTCTCTGGGTCAGAAACCTATCCCTCCAGCATGTTTTGTTCATTGTGATGACAAGGTTTAGATCCCTGGAGCATGTGTCTCTGAGGGATTGGGATTTCATTAATTGTAGCATGTCCAGCAGCTCTGGGTTTGACATGGCCTTGTATGTTAAGCAGAGATTGCCTCTGAGTAGACGATATGTGACAGAGTATAGGTGGAGTTTTTTTTAGATGGTCAGCAAAGGGCATCTGCTTTAGGCCTGTGATTCTTTTAGTGAGGTATTTCTGCGGCCTTTCCAGTTGTTGTAGATGTCTTGAGAGGTACATACCAAAGGGGGCGTTGTATTTTATAATGGGTCTAATGAGGGATGAGTACAGTGGGACAATGACCTTCTTTTTTCTGGATGAAAAGCCCTTAGTGATGAGGTGTGCCACATAGAAGGATTTCCTGACTGTTGTGGCGATGTGGTTATCGAAGGTAAGACCACTGTCCACCTGTGTCTCCAAGTCTCTTATCACACTTTCGGTGTTTAGTGTACTGCCACCTATGTGGTAATTCATGGGTACATGTTTTTTCCAAAGAGGATAACTATACATTTCTTGGCATTGAGCTTGAGCCCATGGCTCTGGCACCAAGCATATGTTTCTGTAAGGCCCTTTTGTAGAATATACACATCATTTGGGGATTCAGTAATGGCTCCCAGTTTGCAGTCATCTGCGAACTTTGTTAGCCAGAGTCTCTTAGTGTTGGCCTGTACTTCAGAGAAGTAGATGTCAAACAGTAGCGGTCCCAGGACTTGAACCCTGAGGTACTCCACTTGTCACTTTTCTGGAGCTGGATTTGGAATTGGCTACTTTTACAGTGTGGGTTCTGTCATTAAGCCAGTTGGCAACCCATCGAGTGACATAGGGATTAATGCCCAGTAAGTTTATCTATGATTCCAGAGTGGAGGATGGTGTCAAAGGCCTTGGTGAGGTCCAGATAGGCTGTGTGGACCACCTTACCCTTGTCCACGGCTCTGGAGACTGATTCGAAGAAGTCAGTCAGATTCAGGATACAAGATCGGCCCATCACGAAGCCAAAAATTGTGTGGGGGTCAAGTGTTTGAAGGTTGCCAATGTCTTTGTTTATAAGTTCCATGATAATATGTTCCATGGCCTTGCAGATTAAGCTCTTCAGACTGATGGGTTGGTAGTTCCCTGGATCCAAGGCATATCCCTCCTTGTGGAGTGGGATAACTGTAGCTGTGCACCACTCAGTGGGCACAAAGCCTGAGTTGAGGCAATGGTGAGAGACCTGTGCACACAGTTTGACAGCAACTTACCTTTGATCACCATGTCTCCACAGTGGTAAGAAGGGCATTCTGTATTGCTCATCTCATAAGTAAGGGCATTGCCTCCAGAAAAAACGAAGTTATAACCTCCCTGTACTCTTCCCTCATCAGTCTAATAATGGAGTATAAACTCCCCTTTTGATATGTATCTTTCCAGGCACCTGCAGCAACTGGGGAGACCACAAAAGTTCCTCACAAGGAAGATTCAAGGTATTCAGCATCTGTCCTTTGTGGATTGGCTGAAATCACTGTCACTTTACACCGTTTCATACAGACTACTCGGAGATAATCTCTATCATGAGTATAAGGCAAGCTCTGGCTCTACTTTATTGGAAATGCTGCATATCCAATGGTTCACGGGTTACTTGCTCTAAAGACTTTAACCTGGTATGTGACATTAATAGAACCTGCTGCAGGGACAGATTTGTCTCCCAGAGATTATTGCACCTGTAGTACAGACTTCTAATTCATGTCAAGCAGAGTGCCTCTTTGGCCTTCTTCAAACCTAATCTGGACAATTGAATTGGCAACCGCAAATTCAGCCCAGGGGATTCCACCTGTGTCTTTCTTGGACAGGGGCAATAGGTGCTGATTGTGGAAACAAGGGCAGAACTTGGCTAGGCTTATAAGGGCCCTAGGGCCATTAGCCAAGTAATTTTGTATGATCCTATGAACTAATGTTGCAGACATAAAATGTGACAATTTACTAAAGATGTTTAATAAAAGTCTTGCAGTTGCACCCTGACCACTCATTTAAAATCTGATGTGCAAATCAAACATGCCTTTACAAATGCATACCAGAATCTCTTTTTAATGTACTTCTGGCTTCATGTCCTCATTAATAAGGACCAGATCTGTTCTTTTGTTTTTTCTACTGCTAGCAAAACATTAAGGTTTGCTCGCCATTGCTCGAGATCTCTCTGTACTATTCTCTAGATCTCTTGTTGGCATGAACTGTCTGACTGTGCATTGAAGGCTATGTGCTTCATGGAATAGTTTCTATCTTTCTGATGCTTGTTGTCTGGTGTCATTCATCTAGGAAACTTGTGTGCAACACTGGAGACCCTTTCTTGCTAGGTCACCAGTTGGATTATTCCTCCTTTCCTATCACAATTTGGCACTTTGGCTTTGCAGCTTCCATAATAGGCAGTGATGATGGTGGGAGCTGGAGTTAGAGCTAACACATTCTGTAGCATCACTCCTTGAGTTTGCATGTGCCCAGTCATTAACATGTGAAAGTTCCTGCTTGATGCCTTAAAGCAAGTTTAGAAAGTGTTCTTGTGGGTGTCAAATTATCATTTGTGTACCAGTTATGCTCTGTAGCCTTCCCTCCACTGTGTCTGGAAGGACCACGACATAGAGTGCTACCTTATGCTACCTCTTTATCCTAGCCACCCTTAAAATGCCAAAGGTAAATGCTCCAGGCCTGCCTCACTACTATGAGGATTAAGACTGTTGAAAACCTTCACAGATCAGCCCTAGGCATCAGGTGGAGCATTGTCAGATATGCTGGAAATTGAAGGGCAAACCCAGCTTAGCTCTTCTGGAGGGTAGTACATTTGTTAAAATAACCTTCAGTCTTTGCAGGTGGTGAAATGGCCTTTTTCAGTCTTTACCAGTCTTGCACATCATCAGGTAATGAGGGTACCTGGGGAGGCATGTAGCTCCCACCTTGGCTCTGCATTCTGAATTATAGATGCCACCCATCCCCTCCGTCAGTCTTTTTGTTCTGACTGCTAACAAGTCTGATCTCATGGAGTGGTAAATATAATTACTTATCCCCAGACTGAAGGTTACTAACAGCTTAGTACCACCTCCCAAGATTGACAGCACTCTGGGACTAGCGTAGTCTGCTGCCCAGGTTGGGGGTGTCCATCAGGTCGCTCCAGCCATGCCAGAACTTCTGTTTAAAGCCTCAATGTCAAGCAGATGTTTGATTTCTGGTGAGAATTTGAAAAACATGTGGAAGCACACAGTTTAGGAATTTGGATGAGAACAGCTCCAGGCCAAGAGCAGGCCTCTCTCACGTGCACATATCTTTTGGTAGATGCACTCCTGATCATTATATCCTTGTCAGTTGACTTCCATCTTTTTATTTTTAACATAATTATTGAATTATCATTTAAGACATAATCAAACATACATTTATATAAATAAACCATATTAATATATGCCGAGTTGCAAACATTATACATCACATATATACTTTTGTATATTTATCAATCATTACTTACATTGATCAATTCATGCCTTCCCTTAAACCTCACTTCTCCTCTAGAACATTATCCTGCATGTATTATTCCCACAATTTCCATATTTATTTCTATGTAATTTTCTCCTACACTTTTTTAAAGATCCCACTTCTAGCTCTTTTACCTCTGTTAAATTATTCAGCTCTTCCAAGTACAGTTGGTTTAGAATTTAATTTCCATTTTTTAGTAATTTCTTTTTTGGCAGCCACCAGAATTAAACTTAACAAAGCCTTACTATGTGTTGTGTATGTTCAGATTTTGTATCCAAGCTCAAAACAATTGTTTGCTTATTTACACCATTTATTCGCCTTGTATTTCTAGCAGAATACTCTATAGGGAATTTTAGAACTCTGCCAACTCGTTTCACTCCAAGAACATATGTTCCCATTTACCTCTTTCTTCCCCATAACACTTCCAACTTTTGCCATATACCTGAGGAAAAATTGGGGTGTACAAACACTTTAAAGTGAAAATCCTAAATCTTTTATATTTTGTTGCATG